>NC_057802.1:145235058-145245476 GCF_018294505.1 Triticum aestivum
CCGGCGCGGTACGGGCGGCGGCGGGCGCCCGGGCTGCCATGTGGCGGCCTGTGAGTGGCCGAGAGCGGCGGCGTGAAGTGTCCGGCCGGAGCGGACGCGTCCGGCGCGGCGCGAGGGAATTTTCTAGGGTTCGTCTGCGTTTCGTTTTCGGGAGGGGAGGCAAATATATAGGTAGAGGGAGTTAGGAGGCTCCAAATGAGGTGCGGTTTTCGCCCACACGATCGTGATCGAACGACCTAGAGCATGGAAGAGAGTTTGGTGGGTTTTGGGCTGGTTTTTAGGGGGGTTTTGCTGCACACACAAATGGACTTTGCGGATGCCCGGTTAACCGTTGGAGTACCAAACGACCTCCAAATGGAACGAAACTTGACCGGTGGTCTCCGGATGGTATAATAAGGCCACTTGACAAGCCTCGGTCCATTCCGAGAAAGTTTGACACCCGCACACGAAAGAAAACAAGAGGGATGCACCGGAGGCGATAGGAGCGCCGGATTGCAAAACGGACAACGGGGAAAATGATCGGATGCATGAGACGAACACGTATGCAAATGCAATGCACATGATGACATGATATGAAATGCATGACATGACAAAATGCAAAACGAAAGACAAAACCCGACCACGGAGGGAATATCATAACACATAGCCGGAAATGGCAAGAGTCGGAGTTACAAATATGGAAAGTTACATGCGGGGTGTTACAAAAGGGGCCTAAAACATTCTATACTGATCAAGATGTTGCGATGGGAAAGGCAGTTGGGGAAGTGTTTACAGAAGCATGGCATGGATTATGCACCTTTCACATTATGCAAAATGTTGTCAAACATCTACGTGAAGAGAAGGATGAAGAGCTGAATGAAGAGAAGAAAAAAGAGAAGAAAAGGGGGAAGAAAAAAGGGAAGAAGAAAGAGAAAAATGAAGAGAAGAATGAAGAGGAGGATGAAGACACAAGTATTCTATCTGATTTTAGCGCGTGCATGTTTGAGTATGAAGACATTGCAGAATTTGAACAGAAGTTTGACCTCATGAGGAAAAAGGTGAGTAAGCAAACCTGGTTGGATAGTATATATAAGTTAAAAGAAAAATGGGCTGAATGTTATATGAAGGACATCTTCACATTAGGAATGAGAAGTACGCAATTGAGTGAGAGTTTGAACAATGACTTGAAAATCCATTTCAAATCTGATTTTGATATCATCCGGTTCTTTAAGCATTTTGAAAGGGTTGTGCAAGGGAAAAGGAATAATGAACTGAATTCAGAATTTGAATCAAGGAAAAAGTTGCCTAAATTATTTATGAAGAGACCACCACCTATATTGGTGCAAGCTAGCAAGTTGTATACACCATGTATATTTGAAGCTTTTCAAGGCGAATATGAAATATCCTTATCAGCTTGTACCAAAGCATTGGATGGTTGTAATGAATATCTTATTGGAGACTTTACCTATGAGGAGGAGTATAAAGTTATCGGCGATCCTTTGAAGCAAACAGTTGAGTGCAGCTGCCGGCAGTTTGATAGAATTGGGATATTATGTGGCCATGCCTTGAAAATTCTTGATTTGATGAATATCAAGTCACTACCGGCACATTATGTGTTAAAGCGATGGTCACGAGAAGCACGAAGCGGAACTGTACAAGACAACATGGGAAGAAATATAATCGCAAATCCAAATATGGATGCCATTCTTGGCTACCGATATATGCCCCTCAAATTTCAAAATTTGGCACATCGAGCAGCCAACTTTCAAGAATGCATCGTGTTAGTAGATAGCACACTTGACATGCTTGGTAAGCAGATTGAAGAAAAAATTAGTGCATGTACAAGCACATCTGGGTACCCATGTACTATTCCCACAAATGCTAGCCCACCAAATGACTTGTTGGCTAATGCACGCCTAAAGAAAAAGGATATCGAAACAAAAAGTGCTAAACGAAAAAGAAATTGGCTTGAGATGAAGCACAAGGCTAGGAAAAAGAGAGAACAAAACTACATCACAGTTCGAGGAAGAGGTATGTTTCTAAATAACTATTGTCTTTTCAATGTTAATATTCTGCCCATTAATTCTCATAATCCTCAAATTTTCTTTCATTAGAAGAAACAAGAGGTTGGACAAGTTGCAGATGTTATAGTTTACAAGGACAATATGAAGGAGTCTCAAGATTACAAGGACAATCTTAGCTTTACTCAACTTTTGATGGTAATCTTGCCCATATAATTAGTCTAGAAATTTAGGGGATGGCAATTATTCTTATAAATACTTACTTATTTAATTCAATTTCCAGGGACCAATTACAGATGATCTATTTACTGGGTCGTGGTGAAGTGCTACTGTTTTTGGGCAACCATGTGCTCTTTACTTGAATGAGAGCACAAACAAGCATGGTTTTGTGAAATTTGGCCATTCAGTTCAGTTTAGGTTCTAGTTGATCAATCAGTTTTTTCATGCATTTCAGAGATATACTCCCTGGGTTGGCATTTATTTTGTTCAATGCACCTGCAATTTCTGTATGCATGCTCATTTACATTCAGCAGCCAAAGCAGGCATTATGACATGCAAATCATTTTATTCTTGGAAGGACATGCTCACAAATTGTCAATAGCAGGTGCTATCCTCTTTAATTAACAACACCTGTTATATGCTTTCAAATTGACAACCTTATATCACAACAGTTCAATTCAGTGCATTTCTATCAGTTCTGTCCGATTTTGCACACACACTCTGTTTACTGGAACAATTCTTCAGCCAAAACAAACATTCAAGAAAGCAGGAACATTTTCCATACAAATCTGTTCAACTCTGCACATGTACAAGTACCACTCAAGTCGGACCAATTCTGCAAATGTAGAAGTACAAACTAGAACAGTAATTCAATCATAACATTCATTCAAAATGCTGCTGTAGCTTCTCTCTTTTTACTCTGAAAACATTCGTACATCAAGACACAATACAAGCAGCAGAGCAGATGGCCCGCAGAAGCCTTGACGAGGCTGGCTTCGTGGCCTCGGCAGCTCGGCGGCGTCTACGGCGCCGGCTCAGCAGCTCCACGGCCTCGACGGCGCCGGCTCCGCAGCTCCACGGCCTCGATAACTCCGACGCATCGCGCCCTGGACGAGGCAGCTGCTGGCTCCGCTGCCTCCACTGCTAGGCGCCCTGACACCTGGACGAAGCGGGGTTTGTCTGCCGCCTCCACGGCTAGGCGGCGTCCCGTCCTCCCGGAGCTGCTCCTCCCCGCCGGCGAACCCTAAGGCGAGGCGAGAGTTCCTTTTTTTTAACGAGACGAGAGCTCAGGCGACGAATCGATGGGTGTCGTCCTGTTGGGCCGGATGGGCTGCTTGTGTTCGTGTGGACACGAACGAAAGAGAAGGAAAGAGCGCACCTCACACGAGTCGTCAGATCGCCAACGGACGGCGCAACGCGTACTACTTCCCTCGGCAGTAGATCGATCTAAGTCAGAGGATCTCGTTCCCTTCGCAGGCCGCCGCAACCAACAGCGGAAGGCATTCTTCCACTCTCCCCTGAATCATCAAAAAGAAAAGAAACGAGACCTTCCTCTCGAGACGAACCCTAGATCCGAACTGACCTTCCGTCAGCTTCCTGTTCCGTGCGACATGGAAGCTCGTCGGCGTCTTCATCCGCCACCCGGTGCGGAGCTCTCCCGCCCTCACCCTCGCTGGGTGATGCTAGATCGCTTCGTCCACTACAAGGCGTACGCTGGTGAGGCTGTTGCGGAGGAGGTAATGGACGGCACGCAATCGGCGATCTCCTCCACCTGCACCAACATAAGCATCGCCGTCTCTCTCAGGGTTGCTGAACCGCCCGCTGTGTCCCGTCTCTACCTCCACTGGCCCGAGTGATTCATGACGGCGTCGTTGAGCCAGGTGAGTCAGCCGTTCATCATCGCGGCTCACGGCCGCTCCATACTTTTCCAGGCGTATGCCCCCTTCGTTGGAGATAGATGTCCGGCATTCTACTATTACCCCATAGACTATTTCCTCTACACAGCCTCTGGCTCAGAGAAGTCTCCTTGTCTCATGCGACTCCCGCCTTGCTTCGATGGTGGGGACAAGAACCCGGACGTGGATTTGTACTTCCACCCGTACCGTCTCCAGCAGCTGCGATCTATGTGGCGTGATGACATTGGCCTCCTTTGCCGTGGCAAGGGGGAGTTCGTGGTGGCGCAGCTCACATTTGGCGGCCAGCTCTGCGTGCTACACCGTAAACCTGGGGAGGAGGAGGGCGACATGAATTGGAGCGTTGAAAATATGCCCTTACCTGACGGCGATGACATCCCAAACCTGCTGTGTGGTTCGTGGCAAACGGACGCCGTCGTCCCCTATGGTGGTTGTTACCTGTGCTGGGCGGATTGCTACCTGGGCTTGCTTTTTGTCGGTGTCATTGACAAGCGGACGAAGCCCCCGTGCTACGTCCCCTTACCTGATGGTCTGGATTCCAATTGTCTGTGCATTGACCCAGGGTATCCTGACCCGGCCCGTCGTGTCTGTGTCTCTGAGTCCGGCTTGATTAACCTCATATGTGTTGGTGATCGTGCTGGCTGCAGTGTGTGTGCCAGTTCTTATTCTGCTTTCACTATCACAGTATGGACTTTCACCAACTTAAGGGAAAAGAAATGGATGAAATGTTTCACCATGGAAGACAGCAAGTTCTGGGCTGCTCTTGATTTTGACAAGCGTCTTCCGCATGTGCTACCAGAGTTCCCTACCATCAGCTTGGTTAAGCCTGATGTTGTTTCCTTCCGGTTGAATGGTGGTAATAAACTTTTCTGGCTGATTGAGATTGACATGAAGAAGGAAGTGCTGGGGTCAACCAGTCTCTACATCTTTGAAGAAGAAGAAGAAGAAGAGAAATGCTCCACTGACATGGCCCACTGGAGATCATTTCCTGGCTACTTCTTTGTTCCCAGCCCGTTCACCCGATACTTGGACCAGCATGCCATCAGAAGGTAACATTGCCTCATGTTCATCTCTGCCAGTATTTACTCTTGGCCTCACCATTAATGTGAAATGTTACCACTTGGTAGTATTAGCTAGGAAAGTATTACTTGTTATTGTTATTTGTGTTCTTGTAGATTTTGAAATTCAACGAAGTAAGGTGTTTTGTGGCTTGGCAAATTAGCACATCAAATTAAGATAACAAAATCTAAAACTCAGTGACTAATCAATCATGTGAACTGTGGTTTACTATGCAAAAACATAGCAAGACACTCTCTAAACGGGCTGGTCAGTTCTGCAAATGATGAGTTCTAATTCAAATAGTAATCTGTGATTATACTTTTGGCATCTGTTTTAGACCCGTGATTTGTCTGTTTTACTGGCGTCCAGTTGGGTGTTAAACATGTACAATTTGCCATGTGCTCTCAAATTGTCACTAGATTTGGTAAGCACGATCTATGTAGTTTGCTCGGCTAATAAAAGGAAGTCATGCCGTTGAACTATATTCGTTTTGACTTTGGAGAGGCAAGCAAGTACTGTCAAGTTTTATACTTATCTATTTTTGGTTCCTTCCGGATCTATCAGAGCCGCCAGAATATGATAGTTTATAGTATCATGTTTGTGTTCACACTATCACATGAGTGAGGACAAATGTTGAATACTACTGCATGTTGTTTACACTACATGAGTAACAATTCTACGTATGCTAAATAGCATTAATCATCCTCTTGATGCATTACGGGGCTGTTTGGTTTGAGCCAATGCTGGCCTTGCCAACCGTTGGCTTGCCAAATAATCGGCGATCGTTTTGGCTGCCCACTGATTGCCAAAAGGTTGGCAGGAAAATGAACTAGCATACTGTGAAGGGCTTGGGAAATTTTGTCATCCATCCAAATGAGTACCAGGGGCTGGCTCAACGCCAATTTTTTGGTGGGGCGCATGATGGCATCAATCGAAACAGCCCTTACAAATTGACAACACCGTTAATGTTGCAGTCTAGAGCCAATCAGCCTATCAACATGTTCGTATCACTAGCTCCACAAATGAGCTATGTTGAGTTGAATCAACTTTTATTGTAGTCAATCAGAGCTGATAGATAGTATGTTGTAGGTTCTGAACTAGTCATGCAGATGTTAGTTCCCAAATCTACGGCACTCATGCTGTAAAGACTATTTTGCAAAGTCAATGAAATCATGGTTATAATTATTGATGTGGCTTGGTCTACCTGTGCTATTTGTTCAGACAGCTTGCTGTAGCGTCTGGCCTAGGGTTGTATATTGGTGCTTGCCACCTACCTGAATGATTTTGTTTCTGTAACGAGCTGCATTGGTTTTCTCGCGGTCTAACTTTGATTCGTTTGCTGCAGTCTGGAACTCAGCGAGAAGTTACAGAATATAAGACTTGAGCAAGCTAAAGAAAAGAGATTTGTTGAAGAGTGAAGAGCTTATGCTAGGAATTGTTCGGCAGATAGAAGAAACCAGGAATACTTTTTAGGGCACCGCTAGGAATCAGACTACTGATAGTCTACTTCCTATCAGACCAGTCGGTAGCCATTAGACTAAAGAGACAATATCAGGTGAAAATCCCTTCTTCAGTGGAAGCTTGGAAACTTGAGCGCTGGCCGTTGGATCCTATATGCATGGACTAGATCCACACATTACTGCTACTTAGTATTTGCATTAGAACGCCCGCTGGCAGCGCTGCTATTTTGCAAATAGCCCCTCAGTGTTAGTAGAATTAGAACTCTATCCAACAAAACTCTGCCCAGACAAGAGAAGTATGTACAGGAATGGATACTGCAAACAGAACACTTGCAGTTCTATCAAAATCTTGGGCGACTAAGGCACGTTTAAGTACAGAGGCAGTAAAAGGGATCATCATAAGACAAATCTGGGGCGTCCAAATATGCAGGCACTTGCAGTCTCTACTAGCCAAATTAGCATAACTAAGATCCATCAGTTTAACAACCACCACTTGCCTCTCGCTGTAGGTTAGGTCTTTTTTCATGACGATGAACAACCTCTCTGGTTTCAGTGCATTCTCCTCGATGAACTGAAGGAAATCAAACTCGTTATGATTCCCTTGTTGCTCACACAAAGACAAGACTTGATGTGTGACGGGACAGACTCAATATGAATGTTCTCCTGCCATAACTTGAGACTAAGGTTGCTAGCGGATTGACATGGTTGGCCAGACAGTCGCCGGAGAGGAATCACCCACATCGCTCGCTGGTCCTGCACGGAACGAAGGTTCGTGCTGTAGGAAAGCACCATCTCCCCACAACTCTCCTAATCCTAGCTGTTAATGGGGAAGAAATTTGAATCGGGATTGGCTGGCTCCATAGGAAAAGGAACGGGATGGCTCAGCCTCCATTGGGGATATTTCTGTACCGATGTACAGGATTGTTGTCAGGTTCTATTTGCAATCTGTACAACTTTTCATCTCAGAACGCACATTCCCTATCCAACGGCACAAGATCAGGTTTCCGTGCTTTCACTGAATGTATGGTTTTCACTAGATATGTACTCTAGACTAAAAGCATTCCGGTCGTCCGAGCTACTCCCTCCGTTCAGAATTACTTGTCTCGGAAATAAATGTATCTAGAACTAAAATACGTCTAGATACATCCATTTCTGCGACAAGTAATTCCGAACGGAGGGAGTAGTACCTATGCTCCGTGCATGGTAGGTTAATTTACTTGGTTATAAATGCCTGCTTTATTGGTAATTACTCCCGTAAGTGTTGCTGCTTCCTAATTGATGTTCCACAATCTGTGATTTGTTTCCTAAAACGACTTCCTAAAATTATATTCTCGCAAATAAATAATCAAGCAGCTAATTCTGATATTTCTTAAGATGTGTTTCCTTACTGGTAACATGATTTTAATACTACGGCAGCATTCTTCTTGACTAATGGAAGCATCATTTTCTGACGAATTCAATACCACAGAAGCATTCTTCTTGACCAATAGAAGCATCATTTTCTGACGAGATTTCAATACTACAGAAGCATTCTTCCTGGCTAATAAAACGTGCTTCCGCCTACCAATGAATTGGGTTCCCTGATGAATTAAACTTGCTATAATTGTATTGGACATTTTACGTAAGTGATGATTTGTTTTACTCTAAAAACATGAAAATTGTGTTTCCGTCAAGTAGAAAATTTCTTCTAAACAAACAAAACATTTCCATAGAAAGAATCATTATCATGAGTAAACTTGCTTCAAACAATATACTTCCATATGAATGTGCTCAATTTTTTTTCAAACAAATATGCTTCTTTGAGAAACAATTTACATCGAATCGTTCCTTACAAATTGGATATTCTCCCACTAGTTTCCTTACTTGCTTCTGTACGGGATGTGACAATGCGGCCCCTCAAGCTGGCCATTGGTGCTACATGCTTCCTACTAGCTTCATGTTCGTTCACTTTCGTGAACATTTACAAGCAGGCATGTCATTTCCTGTTTCCAAGCAAAAAATACCTACTACTTGCTACATGTTTGCTCCGTGAAGCTTAACGAAGCAGCCGTGTTGCTTGCTAGGAAGCAAGCAGGCCCATTGTCTTGAGCTAGGTTCTCATTGCACCAGTAGTCTTCATCACCAATGGACGTTTTGCCACTAGTTTCCATTGCTGATTCGCCTGCTTGCCGCCGTGACTCATTTGCATGTTGTGCCCCCTTATCTTTGAACTCCTCGGTCCCACTGATTAGGATGTCAGCCAGGCGGCGTCGATGACCTTTGAGCACCTCCAAAGCATAAAATTTGTAGGTATGATGCAGAAGAATAGAAGATAGGAAGCAACAACTAGTACCGGAAAGAAGCTTCAAAATACACGTATAAAAGCATTGGATACTTTAGAACGAATATTTCGAACCATAGGAAGCATGGATATTTCGAAGCATCAATTTCATGGTATTTCAAGGTAAGTCATATCTAGTGAAAGCATATAAAATTGACAATGCTTGCCGCCAACATGCGGGCACATCATTTTGTGATTTGCAAACAATTTCACTCCAAATTGATTGGTTTTTATTAGTTTACACACATAAAAACGAGACAGAACATGATAATAACATACGATCAATTCGAATAAATTGCAATGAATTAATAGTGAGATTGTATACTAAACAAAGAACAAAAAAGTAAGAACAAACTAGTGGAGGCCGTTGCTGGTTCACCAATCGACGGGTGCTACTCCAACAGCCGGTCCAACCTCCATGCAACCTAGTGATGCAACGAATGTTGTGGAGATGGTGGGCACAACCACCTAATGTTGGTATGCTGGCACCGATGAGGTCACCAGCGGCCGCATCATGGGGCAGCTCGGCACAGATTTGCTTGTATGGAAAAAAGACATTAGAAATAAGAAAGAAAGCTTATTTGCTGACTGAGGCAGACAAGAATGTGGCAACGGAGGCTGCATGTGTTGTGTCGCCAACATACATACTAAACCCATTGTTAGTCATTATGTGATCAAGGCACGGAAGCATTTTTCTAGATGATGGTAGCAAAATGAGTACAATGTAGGAACACATGGGTATAAAGCTGGAAAAAAATGCAAATAGTGCATTATTAGTGTTGGGTGGAAGCATGTAATTTTGCAACATGGAAAAAAAATGCCTTATTAGTGTTGGGTGGAAGCATGTAATTTTGCAACATGGAAAAAAATTGCCGCCAACTGTGGATGCATATGTTTAGAAGCACCCATCTAACAGAATAGGCTGGAACATTTGCACGGAAACATAATAAAAACAAGCTTTTTAATAGTAATTCTAACAAACAATCCTCAACGCATATATTTGGTACAATAATTCTTCCATTTTTTAGATGTATGAAGCTGGAAATACTATAAATAGTGCATTATTAGTGTTGGGTGGAAGCATGTAATTTTGAAAAATGAAACCAAAAACTTTGCCGCCAACTACAGATTGGATGCATATATTTGGAAGCACCCATCTAACAGAGATTGGCTGGAAAATTTGCACGGAAGTATACTAACAAACAAGAGTAATTCTAACAAACAACCATCGACGCATATATTTGGTACGGTAATTCTTCCGTTTCCCAAGATGTATGAAATTGGAAGTATAGCAAATGGTGCATTATTAGTGTTGGGTGAAGCATGAAATTTTGAAAAATGAAACTAAAAACTTTGCCACCAACTGCAGATGCATATATTTGAAAGCTCTTTATGCAGGAAGCAACGAAACAATGTTTTGTAAGCATTTTTCAACATCATTTGAAGCATGAATACTGGAACTACGGAATAGCCACGATTGCCTACCTACATAGCTATGGGTTATCGAATTATCAAAGAAGCTCAACCAACAAGGCTACAAAACCTACAGAAACTTTGATGATAAATAACCTAACACATGACACCAAAGGACTACTCGACTGTTGGATGAAATAGAAATAAAATTACACGACAGAATTACAAATCGGTAGATGCACTGCAATACCTT
>NC_057802.1:145245674-145254603 GCF_018294505.1 Triticum aestivum
CGGCCGGTGCTACTCCGGCAGCGGATTCAGACGATGGCGCACCTGATTTGACCTGGCAAAGCAGGAATCATAGATGAGGATAGGGATCGTTCCACGCCAGGATGGAGCACCAGCGTTGTCGCCCGGGGGTCGCACAGGTGTAGAAGATGATGTGGTTTGGAGAAGCAGCGAGCGGAGCTGGCCGGCGGGGCGGCCGTGCTGCTCGACGGCGGGGAGAGCAGGAAGCAGCAGCGTGCGAGGCGGGGTAGAAGGAAATCTGGGCGAGGAGCTCCGGGCGGTGCGTGGGAACTGGATGAGCTTGGGCCGGTGTGGCTGCAACTGGAATAGGAGAGATTAAGAGAGAGATTAGCGAGAGGTTTACGGCGGGGCTATGGGCAGTTAATTCCCTATTGATGTTTTCTTTTTTACAAAAGCAACTCAGTTTGTGAGGCATCGGATTTCAATTGAATGGATGGCGTTGGAATGGTCTGATGCTGGACATTATAGATAACAAGCGTTTCCCTACATTTTAGTATTGGTCTGTCTTGTCTTAATTTTTTATTCTGGGTGCATTGGCAAAGCTTACCTTTCCGGTGCACTTTGACCAATTGATGTAGAGGTGATTACACTGGTGGTGTCTCAACTTGCCACCAATGTTCACACTTGCCATCAATGTTCATTTTGATGCATAAATTTGAAGAATACACTGAACTGGGGTAAAAACTTGGCTCTTTGGTTTAAAATACGGTTCAAATCACGCTTTCGTACGTCCGCGCTGCTGACTAGATGCCAGCGTGTCTGCAGGACCCATTGACAGCGACTGCGAGCGCGCACAGAGGCGTGTGGTCGTGTGGGTGGCTGGAATATTTCGAAAAACCCCTTCATTTTTTCTTATTTTTGCAAACAAGGCGCTGAGCTGGTGGGACAACGCAACCCTGATTTCGCGCTCGTATCCTAACATGTCGCAGGTCAGTTCGATTGTGCTGCCGCGAGCTCTTCTCCTCGACTCTCCTAGTTCGATCGTTCGGAGTTGCCGCCTGGGGGGGTCGTGACGACGCCATTGATCATCGCGGGCGTGGATGGCGGAGCCTCGTCGGCGAGCACCCGTCGATGCAGCCCCTCCATACGGTGAGAAACTGAGAATTGCCTCGCCTCCTTTGCCCCTCTGTACCCTGCTTTCATTAGGGTTTTATTAGAAGAATTCATGGAGCGACAGGCACTGGCGGGATAGAATAGCAGTCAGATAGTGGCTGTGTCCACGTATGTGATATGGAAGTTGCAACCAGGCAATTGTTGTCCTTGTCATGATCGGAGATGGATGGGGCAGCACCATGGAGCAAGCTGCAGGGGAAGGTGGTGCTCGTGAGGGACCCTTCTTCGACATCGATAGTGAGTTCTACCTTGACCTGGCCCGCGCCGGCGACCATGTCATCGCTGCACCGATCGTCTCCTTTGCTCCTTCTGTGATGAGATGAACGTGTTGGCTGTCGAGCTTGATGCCGCCGCAGACAGGTCGGCCGTGTCAGTGGCTTGATCGACAATGCAAGCCTGTCGGTGGTAATGCATGGGTTAGTAAGATGCCTCTTTTTTGGTAATCGTGATCGATAAAAAATTCAGACTAGATGACATACATAAGGAACTATTTGCCGCACAGGCGCAAACCACATTTGTCGGGTTTTAGGAACAAGCTTTTAAACATGAGAAGAGTAGCAGGAGTAATTATGAGGCTGATTCAGTAGCGAAGTCTGTACTGTCTCTGTACTGCTGCCGACATGTTTGGTTTGATCCACGACCAGCAGACAAGTTTTCTGTACCTACAAGTTGTATTAGTAGGCTACAGCCACAAATATTATGAATGAATAGTGAGGGGAAGGTGGATTTGATTTTATCAAAAATAGTCAGTACAGGTATGCTGAAAATTCAACAATAGCATTGCTGAACTTTTTTTGGCATACGCTTAACTGAATTTACGACACTGAATGTTCGACAGTGGCTTAACTGAATTTTGGACACTTTTTGACAGAAGTTAATCTTGTCACACTAGTATTTCTGTTTAATATTTGATCAGTGCCCATCTGTGAGGGGATGACACGTATGTGTATTTGTTGCCTGGAAACCATCTATGTGGTTGGGTTGTTCACTACAATTTTTTTATGAAGTGAATTCTCAAGTTAATTGTTAACTAAAGTTAAGAGCTTCATAGTTAACTGAATTTTGTTTGTTTACTAAATTGTGTGTTGTAAGCTAAAGTAAGAGTGAACTAAGTACTTCTTATTTGCATTGCAGGTGCTTTTGATGGTCTTTTCTCAGTTGAGATTCACCACAAAGGCTTATTTTGTGGAACTGAAAGCAATAGCACATACATGGATTATGAAGTTGCTTGGTTTGACAATTGTGATAGTGATACTTTGTCCATTTTATGGATCAATGATTTTCTGCAGTAGCTCGGGTACGACAGAGTGAGTGTGAAGCTTGATGTGTTTTGGTGTCAGACGGGAAAGACATTGGGTGATGGATTGAGAGAGATAAAGTGTGATGCAGACATCCTTGCAATGATAGCAACAACTACAGAGCACAAGAATTTGTTGCTGATTGTAGACCATGGAGGGACACCTGAACCGCCAAAGGTCATTACTCCAGGAAATGAAAGCAAGGGAAAAGAGAAAACTATCCAGGATGAGGAAAGAAGTGTGCCAAAGAATAGGAGGGGAAGGATCACCCTCAGGTTGTGGTGATGAAGAAATGGAGGAAGAAGGTGGAGTAGATGCAGAAGCAGCAGATTCAGAGACTGATGAGGATTTCTATGATAGTGACTGTGATGTGGAGGATGGGGACGATGATTTATTTGAGACAAATATAGATAAAGAAGTGGATGATCACAGAGAGAAGGATACACCATGTGACTATGAAGCAGAGCTAGCAGAGGATGCTCTAGACGATTCCCACCTTGAATTGTCCAAAGAAGAGAGGGACAAGTTGAAGTACCATTTCAAGGCATTTAATGCAGAAATAGATTTAAATGCCCCCTGTTTTTAGACTTGGCATGGTGTTTGGTAATGTGCAGGAGCTAAGACATGCTATAACATCATATAGCATCAGGAACAGGGTTCAAGTGAAGAAGACAAGGAATACTTCTACTAGAGTTGTAGCTCAATGCTCTGGTGATTGCCCATGGTATCTTCAGGCAAGCAAGGACAACAGAACTTCTAGTTTTGTCATAAAGAAGTTCTTTGATGAGCACACTGTTGGGGAACGTAGTAATTTCAAAAAATTTCCTACGCACACGCAAGATCATGGTGATTCATAGCAACGAGAGGGGAGAGTGTTGTCCACGTACCCTCGTAGACCGACAGCGGAAGCGTTATCACAACGCGGTTGATGTAGTCGTACGTCTTCACGATCCGACCGATCAAGTACCGAACGTACGGCACCTCCGAGTTCAGCACACGTTCAGCTCGATGACGTCCCTCGAACTCCGATCCAGCCGAGTGTTGAGGGAGAGTTTCGTCAGCACGACGGCGTGGTGACGATGATGATGTTCCACCGACGCAGGGCTTCGCCTAAGCTCCGCAACGGTATTATCGAGGTGTAATATGGTGGAGGGGGGCACCGCACACGGCTAAGAGATCTCAAGGATCAATTGTTGTGTCTATGGGGTGTCCCCCTGCCCCCGTATATAAAGGAGCAAGGAGGAGGCAGCCGGCCAAGGGAAGAGGCGCGCCAAAGGGGGGAGTCCTACTCCCACCGGGAGTAGGACTCCTCCTTTCCTTGTGGGAGTAGGAGAAGGGAAGGGGGAAGGAGAAAAAGGAAGGGTGCGCCCCCCTTCCCTAGTCCAATTCGGACCAGACCATGGGGAGGGGTGCGGCCACCTTTTGAGGCCTTTCTCTCCTTTCCCGTATGGCCCATTAAGGCCCAATACGAATTCCCGTAACTCTCCGTTACTCCGAAAAATACCCGAATCACTCGGAACCTTTCCGAAGTCCGAATATAGTCGTCCAATATATCGATTTTTACGTCTCGACCATTTCGAGACTCCTCGTCATATCCCTGATCTCATTCGGGACTCCGAACTCCTTCGGTACATCAAAACTCAATAAAACTGTCATCGTAACGTTAAACGTGCGGACCCTACGGGTTCGAGAACTATGTAGACATGACCGAGACACGTCTCCGGTCAATAACCAATAGCGGGACCTGGATGCCCATATTGGCTCCCACATATTCTACGAAGATCTTTATCGGTCAGACCGCATAACAACATACGTTGTTCCCTTTGTCACCGGTATGTTACTTGCCCGAGATTTGATCGTCGGTATCTCGATACCTAGTTCAATCTCGTTACCGGCAAGTCTCTTTGCTCGTTCCGTTACACATCATCCCGCAACTAACTCATTAGTCACAATGCTTGCAAGGCTTATAGTGATGTGCATTACCGAGTGGGCCCAGAGATACCTCTCCGACAATTGGAGTGACAAATCCTAATCTCGAAATACGTCAACCCAACAAGTACCTTTGGAGACACCTGTAGAGCACCTTTATAATCACCCATTTACGTTGTGACGTTTGGTAGCACACAAAGTGTTCCTCCGGTAAACGGGAGTTGCATAATCTCATAGTCATAGGAACATGTATAAGTCATGAAGAAAGCAATAGCAACATACTAAACGATTGAGTGCTAAGCTAACGGAATGGGTCAAGTCAATCACGTCATTCTCCTAATGAGGTGATCTCGTTAATCAAATGACAACTCATGTCTATGGCTAGGAAACATAACCATCTTTGATTAACG
The DNA here is from genome assembly GCF_018294505.1 of Triticum aestivum. Lineage (NCBI taxonomy): Eukaryota > Viridiplantae > Streptophyta > Magnoliopsida > Poales > Poaceae > Triticum > Triticum aestivum. The sequence goes on from NC_057802.1 coordinate 145,250,443, forward strand.
AGCTAGTCAAGTAGAGGCATACTAGTGACACTCTGTTTGTCTATGTATTCACACATGTATTATGTTTCCGGTTAATACAATTCTAGCATGAATAATAAACATTTATCATGATATAAGGAAATATATAATACTTTATTATTGCCTCTAGGGCATATTTCCTTCACACACTTGTAGTAAGTCCTGGAATCTTAAAGGGTTGACAGCTCCTTTTCTAACCAAAAAATTCAAAAATGAGTTCAGAGACAATGAGAAGATGCCCTTAAAGAAATAAGAAGAGAAGGTTCAGACAGAGTTCAACCTCATACCAACCAGGAGCAAACTGGGAAGATCCAGAAGAGCATCAGTGAAGGAGATAAGGGGGGATGATGATGATCAATACAAGCAGTTATGGGATTATGGAGAGGAATTAAGGCAAAGCAATCCTGGTAGCAAATTTTTCCTATGCACAAAGGAGATAGTAGATGAGAAGACGAAGGAGACACATGAGCACTTCTCAACATTGTACTGGTCTTTGGATGCATGCAAGAGAGGTTGGCTTATGGGTTGCAGGCCAATAATTTATTATTGATGGATGTCACATAAAGACCAGATATAAAGGAAACTTACTCACAACTGTTGGTGTTGACCCGAATGAACATTTGGAATGTGATGTTACGTACCTTAAATTTTAAGTATTTGGCTGTAATGTTATGTACCAGACTTGTTCATAGTGTTGCTGTCAAAAATTTGGTACCGAATATCACTTTGTTGCTGTCAAAATTTGTATCTCTTCACAATGTGCATGCAAGATTTGGCAGTAATATTCAGTGCTGCTGTGAAGTTAATTATCATGTACTACTATCTTCGTCCGACGTCGACCATTCGCGGTACGCCGGTGCCACCCATCTGTACATGGACAACAAATGAAACATGGGAGAGAGGGAGTCAAATATGGGTGACAGAAGGGATGAGAGAGGTGACCGGTGCCGACAAGCTCGAAGGCTCGCCGCCGCCGACAAGCTCGAAGGCTCGCCGCCGACGACCAGCTCCAGGGCTCCCCGCCGCCGTGCTACTTGCTGCTGCGGCCAAAAGGGGAAAGGGGTTAGGGATTTGGGGGCTGGGCCGAAGCGTTGGTGTTGTGTCCCACCGGCTCAGGGGATTCTGTGCAAAAATAAAAACATGAAGGTTTTTTTTTGTAACATTCCAGCCACACGCCCCTGTGCGCGCTTGCAGTGGCTGGCAACGGGTCCCGCAGACACGCTGTCATCCTAGCCAGCAGCCCGGATGTATGAAAACGTGAATTGAACAGTATTTGAACCAAATAGCCAAGTTGTAGCACTAGTTCAGTGTATTTTTCAACTTTATGCATCAAAGTGAACATTGGCGGCAAGTTGAGGCACCACTAGTGTAATTACCTCATAAAGTAAAGCTAATAATAAAGAATGGACTGCTTCCGGTCGTCCGTCGCGTAATTTTGTAGAAATCCCCCTATAGTTACTAGTAATTAAGCCGTGGTATAGTTTTAAGTGATAACCACGTTTCGTTTTGCAGAAACCCCCATAGTTTTTTATAACTAATCCGCACTACTATTTTAAGTGACTCTTGCAAAACATTTCACGTTTTGCAAAGAACCCTTTGCTATTTCCTAAATTTAATCCACAATCTATATCATATGTTTTTAAGAATAGTCATATCTTTTAACTAGTAACTCCAATTTTAATGTGTTATATATGAAATTTGATCGAAAATATGTAGAATCTGAATATTATGTTATTTTACCTATTAAACATTTTTAAAATGTTGTTTTGGATGCAACCTTAATAAATAGTGCATGATCCATCTTTATTTCGTACCGCTGTAGATCCAGATAGAAAATGAACAACTCAACAAAACCAAATTAGAGACGAAAGAAACCATCTATAACCCCACATGCACGCGACGGCAAAACCTCACAGGAAAAAAGAAAGCAAATTTCTGATCTTGTGCCGAGAAAGAGAGATGCATTAGGATTGACACATTCAAACGCATTGTGTTTGTGTGGGCATTGATGTCAAGTTCAAATAAAGAACGTGGACCTATTGAGGTCTTGAGTCATGATTCTTGGATTAGGGACGAGTGTTATTTTTTTCCCGTTGCAACACACGGTCTCTTTTGCTAGTAATACTAAAAGCACGAAGCTTTCTTAGTTCTCCATATCCGTTAATTTTGTCTTAACCATAAAATTGACGATCGATATTTTTAAAAAGGGAATCGATCTGGAAAAGAAATACAGACACCTGCCGAATCGACATGGACTCTTTAACAAGGGGATCGATCCAATCTATCTAGGAAATCTATGAAAAAACGCAATCTAGGCAAATAAATACAGACACCTGCCGAATCGGTGTGGACTCTTTCTGCTCTCGCATCTGTCTTTCCCCACCCAACCCCCATATTATTTGTTCATCGGCCGCTTGCGCAACATAGCCCCTCCTCGTCCCGTGAGTAAAAAGAATCCGAGCCCCGTACCGTATCAATTCTGCAGTAGAGCAAAATCATAAGACAAATGAAGAGTTCAAATGATTCACTCATCCATTGCAACGTGGGAGACCCACTTATATACATGATGAAGGGGTGTGTTGGGGAGACACCTTTCCCCCAACAGACACCTCCTGGAAGGCATCCCTCCCATATAATTGATCACATGTTTTATTTCTCAACCCCCCCCCCTTGATCAATTCGTCATCTGTATATTGCAAACAGAAAACTCCTCCAATAACCCTGTGGAAAAAAAGAGGAGAAACCTTATGATAATATGCAATCGAAAACTCCTTTAAAACCAAGTGGAAAAAAATATAAGGAGAAAGCAACATGGCATATATCTGCACTTGTATTTATATTGTCTCGTTAAGAACCTTATATGAGAAACATTATGGAAAACCCATAAAGAGAAAAGGAGTACAATATGAATGATCTGAAGTTCACCAACATGTTATAACTTGGGATTTTTACTCCCCTTGAACTTTGCAAACATCAATGTTATCTCATACCAATTCCACAAACCTGATTCTGGAATATAAACGTTGGTACAGACATTGCAAATATCACAATAATTTGTTTGCATATTACACTCCTACATTTCTGTAATTAGCGAGGATAAATATAACCCATAAGCAATACAAGTGACATTATCTTGGTAGATAATGATAGTCAATTTCAATGAATCTCCACATGATTTCACATGTAGGCAGTCATTCTGCGAAGCCATACACATCTTGTAATGCTTCAAATAAAATAATTACAGCAGAATGATCTCTGGAAGGACCCATTTGAAGTCTATTCTGAAGGCTCCCCTCAGAATACTCTTCCAGTAAATCCAGTCTTTGATATGACACTATTGGGATCAGGTTATTAGCCACTATCACGATATCACACCATGGTGCCATCTTGATTTTCCAGATCGAATTAATCAAGACCTTTTGTGTCTTGGACATATCTGAGGATATACCTTATATCAACCATTATACCTTTATTGGGGATTGCACTCTCAATATATTGCCAACAAATATAATGTCAGGCCTGGCGTATTTTGCAAGATATATGAGTGCTCTCATGGTATACAGATATGGAACTTCAGGTCCACTATCACTTCACCATCTCCCCTCGGTCTAAATGGGCTTGTATCCCATGTCAGGTATAATATGATCATATGTGTCTTTGATATATCCAATATTTCTAGATATATGAAGACTGATATACATTTATTCCAGAGGGAATATGCTCAACTATAAACTTAGCATGATTTGGTTTGACCCAAATATTCATCTTAAAATGATTGTGCATATCTCATATGTGGTATATGTTGGGAAACGTAGTAATTTCAAAAATTTCCTACGCACACGCAAGATCATGGTGATGCATAGCAACGAGAGGGGAGAGTGTTGTCCACGTCCTCGTAGACCGACAGCGGAAGCGTTATTACAACGCGGTTAATGTAGCCGAACGTCTTCACGATCCGACCGATCAAGTACCGAACGTACGGCACCTCCGAAGTTCTACACACGTTCAGCTCGATGACGTCCCTCGAACTCCGATCCAGCCGAGTGTTGAGGGAGAGTTTCGTCAGCACGATGGCGTGGTGACGATGATGATGTTCCACCGACGCAGGGCTTCGCCTAAGCTTCGCGATGGTATTATCGAGGT
>NC_057802.1:145255342-145273590 GCF_018294505.1 Triticum aestivum
AGACCGCATAACAACATACGTTGTTCCCTTTGTCATCGGTATGTTACTTGCCCGAGATTCGATCGTCGGTATCTCGATACCTAGTTCAATCTCGTTACCGGCAAGTCTCTTTACTCGTTCCGTAATACATCATCCCGCAACTAACTCATTAGTCACAATGCTTGCAAGGCTTATAGTGATGTGCATTACCGAGTGGGCCCTGAGATACCTCTCCGACAATCGGAGTGACAAATCCTATTCTCGAAATACGCCAACCCAACAAGTACCTTTGGAGACACCTGTAGAGCACCTTTATAATCACCCAGTTACGTTGTGACGTTTGGTAGCACACAAAGTGTTCCTCCGGTAAACGGGAGTTGCATAATCTCATAGTCATGGGAACATGTATAAGTCATGAAGAAAGCAATAGCAACATACTAAACGATCGGGTGCTAAGCTAACGTAATGGGTCATGTCAATCACGTCATTCTCCCAATGAGGTGATCCCGTTAATCAAATAACAACTCATGTCTATGGCTAGGAAACATAACCATCTTTGATTAACGAGCTAGTCAAGTAGAGGCATACTAGTGACACTTTGTTTGTCTATGTATTCACACATGTATTATGTTTCCGGTTAATACAATTCTAGCATGAATAATAAACATTTATCATGATACAAGGAAATATATAATACTTTATTATTGCCTCTAGGGCATATTTCCTTCAGTCTCCCACTTGTACTAGAGTCAATAATCTAGATTACATAGTAATGATTCTTACACCCATGGAGTCTTGGTGCTGATCATGTTTTGCTCGTGGAAGAGGCTTAGTCAACGGATCTGCTACATTCAGATCCGTATGTATCTTGCAAATTTCTATGTCTCCCACCTGGACTAAATCCCGGATGGAATTGAAGCGTCTTCTGATGTGCTTGGTTCTCTTGTGAAATCTGGATTCCTTTGCTAAGGCAATTGCACCAGTATTATCACAAAAGATTTTCATTGGTCCCGATGTACTAGGTATGACACCTAGATCGGTTATGAACTCCTTCATCCAGACTCCTTCATTCGCTGCTTCCGAAGCAGCTATGTATGCCGCTTCACACGTAGATCCCGCCACGACACTTTGCTTGGAACTGCACCAACTGACAGCTCCACCGTTCAATGTAAATACGTATCCGGTTTGCGATTTCGAATCGTCCGGATCAGTGTCAAAGCTTGCATCAACGTAACCATTTACGATGAGCTCTTTGTCACCTCCATATACGAGAAACATATCCTTAGTCCTTTTCAGGTATTTCAGGATATTCTTGACCGCTGTCCAGTGATCCACTCCTGGATTACTTTGGTACCCCCTTGCTAAACTTATAGCCAGGGACACATCAGGTCTGGTACACAGCATTGCATACATGATAGAGCCTATGGCTGAAGCATAGGGAACATCTTTCATCTTCTCTCTATCTTCTGCAGTGGTCGGGCATTGAGTCTTACTCAATCTCACACCTTGTAGTACAGGCAAGAACCCTTTCTTTGCTTGATCCATTTTGAACTTCTTCAAAACTTTGTCAAGGTATGTGCTTTGTGAAAGTCCAATTAAGCGCCTTGATCTATCTCTATAGATCTTAATGCCTAATATATATGCAGCTTCACCGAGGTCTTTCATTGAAAAACTTTTATTCAAGTATCCCTTTATGCTATCCAGAAATTCAATATCATTTCCAATCAGTAATATGTCATCCACATATAATATCAGAAATGCTATCGAGCTCCCACTCACTTTCTTGTAAATACAGGCTTCTCCAAAAGTCTGTATAAAACCAAATGCTTTGATCACACTATCAAAGCGTTTATTCCAACTCCGAGAGGCTTGCACCAGTCCATAAATGGATCGCTGGAGCTTGCACACTTTGTTAGTTCCCTTTGGATCGACAAAACCTTCCGGTTGCATCATATACAACTCTTCTTCCAGAAATCCATTCAGGAACGCAGTTTTGACATCCATTTGCCAAATTTCATAATCATAAAATGCGGCAATTGCTAACATGATTCGGACAGACTTAAGCATCGCTACGGGTGACAAGGTCTCATCGTAGTCAATCCCTTGAACTTGTCAAAAACCTTTCGCAACAAGTCGAGCTTTATAGATAGTAACATTACCATCAGCGTCAGTCTTCTTCTTGAAGATCCATTTATTTTCAATGGCTTGCCGACCATTGGGCAAGTCAACCAAAGTCCATACTTTGTTCTCATACATGGATCCTATCTCGGATTTCATGGCTTCAAGCCATTTTGCGGAATCTGGGCTCACCATTGCTTCTTCATAGTTCGTAGGTTCGCCATGGTCTAGTAACATGACCTCCAGAACAGGATTACCGTACCACTCTGGTGCGGATCTTGATCTAGTTGACCTACGAAGTTCAGTAATAACTTGATCTGAAGTTTCATGATCATTATCATTAACTTCCTCACTACTTGGTGTAGGTGTCGCAGAAACAGATCTCTGCGATGATCTACTTTCCAATAAGGGAGCAGGTACGGTTACCTCATCAAGTTCTACTTTCCTCCCACTCACATCTTTCGAGAGAAACTCCTTCTCTAGAAAGGATCCATTTCTAGCAACAAATATCTTGCCATCGGATCTGTGATAGAAGGTGTACCCAACGGTCTCCTTTGGGTATCCTATGAAGACACATTTCTCCGATTTAGGTTCGAGCTTATCAGGTTGAAGTTTCTTCACATAAGCATCGCAACCCCAAACTTTAAGATACGACAACTTTGGTTTCTTGCCAAACCATAGTTCATAAGGCGTCGTCTCAACGGATTTCGATGGTGTCCTATTTAGAGTGAATGCAGCCGTCTCTAAAGCATAACCCCAAAACGATAGTGGTAAATCAGTAAGAGACATCATAGATCGCACCATATCTAGTAAAGTGCGATTACGACGTTCAGACACACCATTACGCTGTGGTGTTCCGGGTGGCGTGAGTTGCGAAACTATTCCGCATTGTTTCAAATGTAGACCAAACTCGTAACTCAAATATTCTCCTCCACGATCAGATCGTAGGAATTTTATTTTCTTGTTACGATGATTTTCAACTTCACTCTGAAATTCTTTGAACTTTTCAAATGTTTCAGACTTATGTTTCATTAAGTAGATATACCCATATCTGCTCAAATCATCTGTGAAGGTGAGAAAATAACGATATCCGCCACGAGCTTCAATATTCATCGGACCACATACATCTGTATGTATGATTTCCAACAAATCTTTTGCTCTCTCCATAGTTCCGGAGAACGGTGTTTTTGTCATCTTGCCCATAAGGCACGGTTCGCAAGTACCAAGTGATTCAAAATCAAGTGTTTCCAAAATTCCATCAGTATGGAGTTTCTTCATGCGCTTTACACCGATATGACCCAAACGGCAGTGCCACAAATAAGTTGCACTGTCATTATTAACTCTGCATCTTTTGGTTTCAACATTATGAATATGTGTATCACTACTATCGAGATTCATTAAAAATAGACCACTCTTCAAGGGTGCATGACCATAAAAGATATTATTCATATAAATAGAACAACCATTATTCTCTGATTTAAATGAATAACCGTCTTGCATTAAACAAGATCCAGATATAATGTTCATGCTCAACGCTGGCACCAAATAACAATTATTTAGGTCTAAAACTAATCCCGAAGGTAGATGTAGAGGTAGCGTGCCGACGGCGATCACATCGACTTTGGAACCATTTCCCACGCGCATCGTCACCTCGTCCTTAGCTAAACTTCGCTTAATCCGTAGCCCCTGTTTTGAGTTGCAAATATTAGCAACAGAACCAGTATCAAATACCCAGGTGCTACTGCGAGTATTAGTAAGGTACACATCAATAACATGTATATCACATATACCTTTGTTAACCTTGCCATCCTTCTTATCCGCCAAAAACTTGGGGCAGTTCCGCTTCCAGTGGCCAGTCTGCTTACAGTAGAAGCACTCAGTTTCAGGCTTAGGTCCAGACTTGGATTTCTTCTCCTGAACAGCAACTTGCTTGCTATTCTTCTTGAAGTTCCCTTTCTTCTTCCCTTTGCCCTTTTTCTTGAAACTAGTGGTTTTACTGACCATCAACACTTGATGCTCCTTTTTGATTTCTACCTCCGCTGCCTTTAGCATTGCGAAGAGCTCGGGAATCGTCTTATCCATCCCTTGCATGTTATAGTTCATCACGAAGCTCTTGTAGCTTGGTGGCAGTGATTGAAGAATTCTGTCAATGACGCAATCATCCGGAAGTTGAACTCCCAATTGAATCAAGTGATTATTATACCCAGACATTCTGAGTATATGCTCACTGACAGAACTATTCTCTTCCATCTTGCAGCTATAGAACTTATTGGAGACTTCATATCTCTCAATCCGGGCATTTGCTTGAAATATTAACTTCAACTCCTGGAACATCTCATATGCTCCATGACGTTCAAAACGTCGTTGAAGTCCCGGTTCTAAGCCGTAAAGCATGGCACACTGAACTATTGAGTAGTCATCAGCTTTGCTTTGCCAGACGTTCATAACTTCTGGTGTAGCTCTTGCAGGAGGCCTGGCACCTAGCGGTGCTTCCAGGACGTAATTCTTCTGTGCAGCAATGAGGATAATCCTCAAGTTACGGACCCAGTCCGTGTAATTGCTACCATCATCTTTCAACTTAGCTTTCTCAAGGAACGCATTAAAATTCAACGGAACAACAACACGGGCCATATATCTACATTTAACATAGACAAGCAAGATACTATCAGGTACTAAGTTCATGATAAATTTAAGTTCAATTAATCATATTACTTAAGAACTCCCACTTAGATAGACATCTCTCTAATCATCTAAGTGATTACGTGATCCAAAGCAACTAAACCATGACCGATTAACACGTGAGATGGAGTAGTTTCAATGGTGAACATCACTATGTTGATCATGTCTACTATATGATTCACGCTCGACCTTTCGGTCTCTGTGTTCCGAGGCCATATCTGTATATGCTAGGCTCGTCAAGTTTAACCCGAGTATTCCGCGTGTGCAACTGTTTTGCACCCGTTGTATTTGAACGTAGAGCCTATCACACCCGATTAACACGTGGTGTCTCAGCACGAAGAACTTTTGCAACGGTGCATACTCAGGGAGAACACTTTTATCTTGAAATTTTAGTGAGAGATCATCTTATAATGCTACCGTCAATCAAAGCAAGATAAGATGCATAAAGGATTAACATCACATGCAATCAATATAAGTGATATGATATGGCCATCATCATCTTGTGCTTGTGATCTCCATCTCCGAAGCACCGTGCTTGTGATCACCATCTCCGAAGCACCATCATGATCACCATCGTCACCGGCTCGACACCTTGATCTCCATCGTAGTATCGTTGTCGTCTCGCCAACTTATTACTTTTACGACTATCGCTACCGCTTAGTGATAAAGTAAAACTATTACATGGCGATTGCATCTCATACAATAAAGCGACAACCATATGGCTCCTGCCAGTTGCCGATAACTCGGTTACAAAACATGATCATCTCATACAACACATTATATCACATCATGTCTTGACCATATCACATCACAACATGCCCTGCAAAAACAAGTTAGACGTCCTCTACTATGTTGTTGCAAGTTTTACGTGGCTGCTACGGGCTTAGCAAGAACCGTTCTTACCTACGCATCAAAACCACAACGATAGTTTGTCAAGTTGGTGCTGTTTTAACCTTCGCAAGGACCGGGCGTAGCCACACTCGGTTCAACTAAAGTGAGAGAGACAGACACCCGCCAGTCACCTTTAAGCAACGAGTGCTCCGAACGGTGAAACCAGTCTCGCGTAAGCGTACGCGTAATGTCGGTCCGGGCCGCTTCATCTCACAATACCGCTGAACCAAAGTATGACATGCTGGTAAGCAGTATAACTTATATCGCCCACAACTCACTTGTGTTCTACTCGTGCAAAGCATCAACGCATAAAACCAGGCTCGGATGCCACTGTTGGGAAACGTAGTAATTTCAAAAATTTCCTACGCACACGCAAGATCATGGTGATGCATAGCAACGAGAGGGGAGAGTGTTGTCCACGTACCCTCGTAGACCGACAGCGGAAGCGTTATTACAACGCGGTTGATGTAGCCGAACGTCTTCACGATCCGACCGATCAAGTACCGAACGTACGGCACCTCCGAAGTTCTACACACGTTCAGCTCGATGACGTCCCTCGAACTCCGATCCAGCCGAGTGTTGAGGGAGAGTTTCGTCAGCACGACGGCGTGGTGACGATGATGATGTTCCACCGACGCAGGGCTTCGCCTAAGCTTCGCGACGGTATTATCGAGGTGTAATCTGGTGGAAGGGGGCACCGCACACGGCTAAAATATCGTATATCAAGTGTGTTCTTAGGTGCCCCCTGCCCCCGTATATAAAGGAGCAAGGGGAGGCCGGCTACCTATGGGGCGCGCCAAAGAGAGGGGGGGAGTCCTCCTCCTAGTAGGAGTAGGACTCCCCTTTCCTAGTCCTACTAGGAAAAGAAGGGGGCAAGGAAAGAGAGGGGGAGGGAGAGGGAAAGGGGGCTGCGCCCCCCTCTCGTAGTCCAACTAGGACTCCTCTGGGAGGGGGCGCACCACCTCCTGGCTGCTGCCCTCTCTCTCCCCTCAAGGCCCACTAAGGCCCAATACTTCCCCGGGGGGTTCCGGTAACCCTCCGGCACTCCGGTTTAATCCGAAACTTCTCCGGAACACTTCCGGTGTCCGAACATAGTCGTCCAATATATCAATCATTACGTCTCGACCATTTCGAGACTCCTCGTCATGTCCGTGATCACATCCGGGACTCCGAACAACCTTCGGTACATCAAATCACATAAACTCATAATATAACTGTCATCGTAACTTTAAGCGTGCGGACCCTTTGGGTTCGAGAACTATGTAGACATGACCGAGACACCTCTCCGGTCAATAACCAATAGCGGGACCTGGATGCCCATATTGGCTCCCACATATTCTACGAAGATCTTTATCGGTCAGACCGCATAACAACATACGTTGTTCCCTTTGTCATCGGTATGTTACTTGCCCGAGATTCGATCGTCGGTATCTCGATACCTAGTTCAATCTCGTTACCGGCAAGTCTCTTTACTCGTTCCGTAATACATCATCCCGCAACTAACTCATTAGTCACAATGCTTGCAAGGCTTATAGTGATGTGCATTACCGAGTGGGCCCTGAGATACCTCTCCGACAATCGGAGTGACAAATCCTATTCTCGAAATACGCCAACCCAACAAGTACCTTTGGAGACACCTGTAGAGCACCTTTATAATCACCCAGTTACGTTGTGACGTTTGGTAGCACACAAAGTGTTCCTCCGGTAAACGGGAGTTGCATAATCTCATAGTCATGGGAACATGTATAAGTCATGAAGAAAGCAATAGCAACATACTAAACGATCGGGTGCTAAGCTAACGTAATGGGTCATGTCAATCACGTCATTCTCCCAATGAGGTGATCCCGTTAATCAAATAACAACTCATGTCTATGGCTAGGAAACATAACCATCTTTGATTAACGAGCTAGTCAAGTAGAGGCATACTAGTGACACTTTGTTTGTCTATGTATTCACACATGTATTATGTTTCCGGTTAATACAATTCTAGCATGAATAATAAACATTTATCATGATACAAGGAAATATATAATACTTTATTATTGCCTCTAGGGCATATTTCCTTCAGTATAGACATTGAAGATCATCCACATCACTAAGATGATGTAAATCAAATTCAGGATATCGTCATGAATACACATCAACAATCATTAGTATTAGAGTAATCCTTATCAAGGAGTAGCTCACTTTGTCTGTTGTACCACACAACTCTTCGACCTCTTCTGAGTCATAGAATGACTTCTGAAGCTTCACACAAACATGTTGCGATTTATCATTGGATTCAGAATACTAAGCCCTTTCGATGACTTCAATATGTATATCTGAACTAAATGATCTATGTAAGTATGTAGCCACTGCATACATCAGCCGCATGTATTTATACTGGCAATTAGTATCAAAACATAATTCCGCTCATACCGAGAAGGTATGCTGCATCATAAACAATGTTGGGTCTCTGTGAAAACCCCTGTGCTACAAGCCTCACTTTCTCACCACCTCATCTATTTTCGTTTCCGAATGAAAAATCATTTCTCTTCTCTATGAAAGATACTTATGAGGAGCAGGTTTTACTATCGTAAACACCTCTCTTTTGATGAGCGAGTGCTAATCTTCCTAAATTGCTTCCTTTCATTTGAACCAGTATAAGTGTAAACAACACTCTCCATGGATTTTGATTCAGTGCCAAAAAGGATTTCAGCAATTCTCAGGAAGAATTTTATGTCGATATATGTAGACTTTTCATATGTGATTCTCATGAATCAACATCATTTGTGGAATTCTCGTTACGCCACTTAACTCCTTGTGATTTCCCATAGCAACGGAGTCAAGGTGTTTCAATGTCCCATCACCAAAAAATGTGTGGACACATGTGTTGGGTCTGGATGACGCGCACCCATCTTGTGTCATTAAACCTAGGTTGAATCACATTTACTAATGGAGGAGGCCATTTCCTCTATTTCCGCGGAAACATATGAGGACTTAATCTCATGTGACCATAATTCTCCCCCTCTTGTTCCCATTTGGGGATACGAGTGGTTATTAGGTACCTCCACTCATTCTGGTACTAGACTTCAGTGACACCTTTGTCATCAGTAAATGTATATGGCAGATTATTTGCAATATGTTGCAAATTTCACATAACGTGAACCTCTAGTTTAGATTCTTAAGTACGTGGAATGTCTACGACATTTCTTATGCATCCCCTGGCATTCTATGTGGTACATTTCTCCCCTTGATGCTTGAAAATGTCCTTATTGCAAAAGCAATCAGCGCACGGGCTGCAAATAACTCCCTCACTAGGGTTAAGGTATGTGACGGATTAACAATCATACAATAGTTATTACTCACATAGATCCCAAATATATGTGAAGGCCCTTGATGTACACTGGGGTGGTGATATTGGTATGCAACCGAATTACCGCAGATGGGAACTACTTCACTGATTTCCACGTACAAACTGCAAGGGTACGCAGTATATGTGTTTGATCTCATTTAGACTAAATATGCGGCGTGTGAGACCGCATGTTACAACTAACAAAAGTTTGGCTCATCACAATTCTGCAATAGTGGTGCAATTTTGATTCTCTTTGGGAAGAGATCTAGTCACACCATTTTGTTATGTGCACAATGTATTGAATATGACGATTGAATGCTCACGGATCAAATTCAATGGCATTTCCATTCCAACGGAATTATCCCATGTGTTGGGGATATGACTATTGGGTATGACCCGCCCAGGAGGGGCCGGGTTATCCCGATGGCGGTTCATCATAACAAAGCCCATGAGGACGTAGAAGATGGCGATTTATCAAGGAGACTTATTAGAGGCCCAAAGCCCGAAGGCGGCTTAAGGCCCATAAGTGTAAACCGCCATGTATGTATGACTTGGGTTGTAAGGTACATATAGCTAGTCACCGAGCCGGACACGATTGTGTATGAGCCGGCCAGGACTCCATGAGCTGCGAGACGTCAACCTGTGTATATAAAGGGACGACCCGGTGACGGTTTAGGGCAAGAGACAACAGATTGAAAGCTAGGTCAAGCGTAATCGCTCCTTGGTAATTGAGACATAAGCAATACCACCTCAAACTGGATTAGGCCTTTACCTTCACCGCAAGGGGCCGAACCAGTATAAACTCCTGTGTCCTTTGTCCCGTTTAACCCCTTTAAGCTAACCTAGTGCGATGGAGGGCTCCACGACTAAGTCCTTACACTAGGACATCTGCCGTGACAATTCCATGATAGTTGGCGCCCACCATGGGGCCAGCGCACGGTGGTTTCGAGTTCTTACAGCAACTTTGAAGGGATCAAAGGATACGCCATGGGCCGGATGACCAAGAGTCGTCGCGGCAAGCTCTACATCGACGACGCAGGTTGGGGCCCCGAGGCCGGCTCAATTGAGTACGGGTACCGGGTCCCCTTCGATGGAATTCACGTCTTCATCGGCAAGATCGGCGAACCAGGCCCTGAGCCGGACACCTGCACCGACCTCATCGAAACGGCTCAGCGTGCACAACCCGCCCGGGTTCAAGCCGCCGTGAAGCGCGCCTTCGTTGGATTCATCCATGTGGCAGAATTTGAGGAAGGATCCATGTCTGGCGGTGAGATGGCCATCTATTCTAATGGTGAGTCATCCACGGGCGAGACTACTTCATTGTATCAACTACAAGACGGCAGGCTTGGGGGCTGTTCCAATGGCGACAGTATTCCGGACCCCTACGAGCCGCCGAACCGGGTCGCAATTTTCATGGCCGGCACACAACCGGGGCAGAATTCTACGACTGCGAAGGTAATGATTTCTGGATCAGCAGCAGTGACGGCGGCCGGGGCAGGAGGCCCTGCGCGCCCACCGACTCAGGTCTTATCCGACTTATTGGACACTTTGACAACATTATTGATAGCAGAGGTTAACCCGGCAAATAAAACTCAGCATAATGCGGAAGTTGCAAAACTACGAGATGAGATAGCTCAAGCCAAGGAAGATCTGGCAGCGGAGGACGCGAGTATGACTGCGGAACGAGCCGCTTTGGATGCTCAGGCGCAACGAATCCAGGCTGATTCCTTCTGGCTCTCGTTGGATCAGAACGCTTCAAACAAAGTCTTGAGGAGAAGGCACCGAAGTCGTATGCATCGGTTTATGAGGCGAGGAACCTCTTCAATACACCTGGTGCATGGACCAGTGACCCGCCAGGGGTAAACCGGGCAGTAGCCGCGCCTAGGATTGGAGCGCCGGCTCAACCACGCACGACAGACCCGCCTCGTCAGCATAACATCCCATCTCAACATGTGCCGACGCCACCAGGTCATTATTCTAACCCTTTGGATAACATGATCGCTGCGGCGTCGCGATTGGTGGCTCTCCCAGTTGAAGGCGAGTCTCCAGCTGCGGTTGAAACGCAGAGGGCTAGAGAGCTTCTTCAGACAACATTGGTGCAGCAGGAGGCTTATTCTTACAGTTGTGAGAGGATCCATTCAACCCCTCGCCCAAGCCGGAGTTATAGCAGACACATGGACTCCCCGACGGTGTCAAGTAGTGAGCAGCGCCGTAACCCGCCCCATGGACATGACCCGACGCGTGGTGGTAATACTCAGGCCCTGATGGATCAGGATGGAGCACGTCGGGAGGCTGAGCTGGCAGCTCAGTACGCGGCTCATCAACCATCTCCGGCTTATCTGACGACTTCGGTGGAGGCAGGTGTCACAGCCTGATTTTTGGCCCTTTCTTTTTCTTTTGATTTTTTTGAGATTTTTGCTTGAGTTTTCTTTTTCTGTGGCTATGTGGTCTGGAAATTGAAGAAGATGACCTCTTCTTTCTTTCCAGAGTGGCTTGGCAGTAAGACGGTTTTGTCGGAACGACGTTGGTCCAACCGAATGGGAGCGCGAGGCCATGGGTTCTGTGGTGTGGGTACAGTGCGCTACCTCTACAGAGTGTATACTAAATCTATCGATAGCCGCACCCGCGGATAAGGGCCCAGTTCGTAGTTGGTCACACTATGGGTCAACAGTAATAATAATAATAATGTGCTTAATAGTAACCCTGGTTCGATGATGAGGAAGAGGTTGGTTGTGATCGTGACGTGATCACCGTGGTATCGAGGATACCGAGTTGTTGGGTATTTGTGGTGTTATGCGAGAATCACGGGTAAAGGTCAAGCTCCTTGTGGTCATTAATGATTACTACGGTATTGTTATACCAAGCTTGGTTGGATCCTGAGATGATCGTGTGATGTCCACGGTGGTAAGTGATGCATGTGATGGTTACGAGGTAACCGAGCAGAGTAAGTTGGTGCATGATAGTTTCATCATGTTGCATGTTAGTATCATCATGTTCATATATTCATGTCATGCTCGTATTGTTCTAGATGTATCATGTTGTACATGCTATGATTGCTCTGATAGTATCATGTTAATCCTTGAATAACCTGTAATTGCCATGTTGTTATTTGTCTTGATTGCTTTTGGTTGCTGTGAGCTTGCAAGTACATTCAATGTACTGACCTGGCGTGTCATGCCAGTTTGCAGGTCATGCCAGATTTGATTGCTTGTTTGTCATGGATTCCTTGTTTGCGATCTAGGATAAGCATTCCAGCCAAAGTCTCTGCGGAGTGGAGTTCATCACTATCGTCGATGTTCCGCTGCCAGTAGTTATTCCGCTACTTCATGTTGTTTTGCTGCTTGCATAGAGCAACTGGGGCAGGCGTAGTGTCGCCGTGCCGATGTAATCCCCTGTATCCATCTAGATTGTAATAAAGAGCTGATTTGTTCTATGCTAAGCAGTGCCGTATTCAAGAAGACTTCTCCTCGATCTTTGGGCTAGAATACGGGGCGTTCCGTTTCTCTGAGCCAGGGTGCCACAGGCTTGGTATCAGAGCAGGTCTGGTTGTAGGACGCCCTAGCCCGCGCAAGCGTTAGAATGCGGTAGTATAGAGTCTGGTTAGTTGCACTTGATTGCTGCATTTGTTTGTTGCATGGCATGCATATAGATTATTATCTTGTCGCTAACAGTTAATCTTGTGAGTGTAGGTGGCATCGGTTTCGATCCACTACCTGCACCCTCCTTCTTTACATGCCTGCTCTTCGGTGTTTGGCATCACCTCTGTCCCAGCAGAGTGATGCCCTGGTACTTAGTGTTCTAGACACCATTTGCAGGAGTTATGCTCGGATATCGTATCGATATCTTTTCTACTTTCCACCCACATCGTTTCGGTGGTAGACTTGCCTCTATCCCGAACCATGCCCTTCATCTCGTCCCTTTGGCAACCCTCACTGATCTTTGTTATCAGAAAAGGGCAATGCCAGCAAGCCTTGCTTTTCCTCCGCTATCCTACCCTGTCATTCCATTCTTTGGAAGTGTACGATTCCCTTTCGTACACTTGATGCTGATGAGGTCGTGACCTTTGTTTCTCGCTACATGATCACCAAGTCCGTCCTCGCCTCCGTATCCATCCAGTTGCAACCGGAGTTCAGCCAGCGATTGGTGTAGCCTTGGTTACACCAACTCCTTCCACACGTGGATTCACTTTCGTGCACACAACCACATCATATTAGACCGTAATACCAGAGTTTCTGCGAGATTTGTGTGCTTAGGTGTGCATGCATATTATTGTTGTGAGTAGCAGTAATATGTGATGTTGCTTGATTATTAATATTATTATTTGTATGCTTTGTGTGCTTTTGTTTTCGTCGTTTCTTTTATTTATTTATTTGGGCCTTCGGTGTTGCATATTTTCCCCTTATTAAAGTTGCTCATCAACCGACACTGGACCTGAAGAATCAGTAAGGAATTCAAATACTTGGAAGCTCAGATAAACGGAATGAAGTTATCAGCACACTGCAGTGAAATTTGGAATATCTCGTCTGAATGCAAAAGGAATCCTGGATGGACAGTCAATATCATACAAGAAATCAACAACCGAAATATTAAGATTGTAGATATGTATGGTAACCGGTCCGCATATCACAATGAGAAGCTTCCAAGGCAAGATTAATCAGTGCACTATATGTATGACTTCCCGTGCAAGGTAACCTGTGTTCTTCAGGAAGCAACCACAAAAAAATTTCGGCATAAGGCACCGAGTCTTCCCTAGCAAGTCTTTAAGGGGGGAAGCTTCTGAAGCACGATACCCAGTATTCCTCAGCAAGATGGTCTGATGGATTCCAGCATAAGTCATCCAATCTCCCTCAGTACGGCATGGGATATTACACTATGAGTTGGCAGCATTTGGCAGTACATTCCAAGAATCAGATCCGCAACTGTTTGGTCAGAAGCAAGAATCAGTAAAAAACAAGTCTGCCTCAGGAATTAAATTCTCATATATATTGTGAGCATGCTGCCAAGATCTTGCAAGTCAGTGGTACGATGGTGAAGTCAAGGTGAGAATCCGGAAATCTCACGAGTCATGCCAGAATAAGAAAGTCAGTTATACACCTCAGTTGGTGATGCAAGAACCGACACGTTTTGTAGAAAGACAACATGGGACAGCAAATTTTGTCAATACTCAGAAAGACCAGTTGCCTCATACACGACAAAGCGATATTATTTACCCTTGTCACCACCTGGTATACCAGACAACAACAATGAGATGCATGCAATACCTATGGTCATATGAAGAAGTAATATGACCAAGCTCTTTCAACCAAGGATCCAGACCAAGAAAACAATAATGAAGGAGCAAGACCAGTGGTGCAGGTATGAAAATGGTTGCATGAACCATATGGTGCAGATACCCCGGACAGTCCGAGACAGTATCGACCGCCATGGATATTCACCTAAGGGGTCTACTCAATTTTGGTGACAATCAAATATTTGGTGTGAATCTGAGACTCAAGACAGTGGAGCCAGTTAGGATGATTCAGGAATTCCTGCAATAAGTCAGAATCTGTCAGGAAAACGGTTATGCCTCAACTCACTGTTTGGAACCCGAAGAACCTGCATTTAGTGGGGGAACCCAATGCAAGGAGTCAGAGCTTGGGTGTTCATCAGGAAAAATATAATCACCAATTCATGGAAAGTTGTCAGTACGGACACATCAATCGGAAAACACGCTCGGATTTGTGAGATAGGCATATATTTCAGTCAGGATAACAAATCACACTCAGCTAAGTCAGCAAATATGAAAAGAATTGGAGCCAGTATGAGCAGGAAAAATGTGAGGTAAGATCTGTCAGGGTATGGATACAGTAAAGCAAACCATCACAGAACCAGTCAGGTAAGCCAGATGAAGAATTTAATGGGAACAACCAATAAAGGAAAAAGGATACCCGAGTTGGAAACGGTCTCCTTAAGTCAGTATATGCAGACTTGTTCCTTGAGCAACCAAATCTCGAGGACGAGATTTCTTTAAGGGGGGAAGGGTTGTAACAACCTGATTTTTCGCCCTTTCTTTTTCTTTTGATTTTCTGAGATTTTTGCTTGAGTTTTCTTTTTCCGTGGCTATGTGGTCTGGAAATTGAAGAAGATGACCTCTTCTTTCTTTCCGGAGTGGCTTGTCATCCTCATATCATTCCCAAAACCTTGCCATTTCCATCCTGGACCAAACCCTAATATTCTTTTCCTTGGGAATATTCCTTTTTCTATTAAAGGAATAATCCTTTTTGCCTTAGGTTGTGAAGCAACCTATATTTCCATCACTCCCAAAATTCCCAAATAATTCTCATAAATGGTTTGGGTCATATCTTCCTCAAATATGGCAAAATATTTCATTGTCCATGTTTCCCATCATGCTCAATTAATTCCTTTCCTATTCTGTCCTGAATGGCAGTTTGTGAAGCAAGTGCCATTTATCTTTGCCCAATGGACCCCAAACTTTTTGGACACCTTTTCATGCACAAATAATTGCTTCATGACAAAATTCAACTTAATTTGCCTAGTAAATATTCCTGAGCAGTTTTTCAAAGTTCCTATCTGAGGGAATTGTTTGTGAAGGAAGTACTAGCTAGGTTAACTCAATTGAGTTGAAATTTTGCATGGTCCTTGATATCATCAAATCAAAGCCCTCCTCAAGATTTGAGCTCATGCAATGCATCCTTGTGAGCTGAGCATCAATTCTTTGTATCTGTCCAAATTTTCAGTTAATGAAGTAAGTATATTTTATCTTGCTCCATTATGGCTGAAACTTTTCCAGGACCTTCTACTATCTATATAACCTAGCTCCAAAAAATTTGGGCTCATTTCATCTAGCTGTTTTTCCTCAGGATTTTTCCTAAGTTTCTGTCTAGAGAGGTGCTTTATGAAGGAAGTACCATTTTGGCTTGGCCAAATGGTATGAAATTTTTATGGCACTCCCATATGCCCAAATGACTCATCTACGCAAAAATTCAGCTCCATCCCATTTGATAGGTGAGTACTACTTCATGTTTTGTATTTCTGTCCACTCTGGTGGTTTCTATAGCAACCGCTAGCTAAACTCCTCTTCTTGAGCTAAAACCTTGCCAACTTAATCACCTTAGTGAGTGATCCAACCCAGTCAAAGCTCATCCTTCCTCTCCAAGTATCTGCACCGCGGCAAACTCCAAACACCTTGTCGTTCCCTTGTTTTCTTGCTACCTGTGATCACAGCAGTGAGAACTATGTGTGGTTTCTTCCTCTTTGGCATCTTGCACTGCTTCCCTTGTCCCCCAGACATGATTTGGCCAATCGATCTGCCCCGCTCGCGCCAGCTCACGCGGTGACCATGGGTCATGCCAGCCAAATCAAGCGCTCTGGCGACTCGGCCTCTTCCTCCCCGTCTGTGCACTTGTCCCTTCATCGCCTGGCCATGTCCAGCGTGTTCCCCGTGTTGTCGCCATTCCTCTGGAGCCATTTTCCCATTTGTTTGCTTCTCCGGTGACCCGTCCCCGTCGCCGAACAATGAGCGCCCACGGGAGTGCTGTAGCCGACCGGCTCTGTTCGCGTCGCGACGTCTTCCTCCTCGTGTCCCCGAGCGCCGCTCGTCTCCGTGACCCTCTGCTGATTGTCGGCTTCTCCCTCGTCGCCTTCCCGTGCGCCCCCCGTGACCTCTGCAGCCGGCAGAGCCTCGGCCGGACGCGAGCGGCGGAACCCGAGCACGAACCGCCTCACCTCGCCTATATAAGCCAGCCCCGGCCTCGTCCGAGCACACCACCAGCCTTCCCACACTCCTCTGGTCCCGACTAGCCACTAGCCCGAGCCGAACAAGCTCTCTTCGCTGCCCATCGCCGCCATGGCCGCCTCTGGCCTCCTCCTAAATTCGCGGCAACCGCAGCCCTACTCCTCCCCTGGCCACCACCACTCAACTCACTGAACCCTGGCGAAGCCTTCCCAAGCCCTTCCACTCCCTTTCCTCCACCGCAGCCCTCTGCCCGAATCCGGCCGGAGCCGTCGTCTGCCATGCTCGAGGCCGCCATCGTTCTGGTCTTCCCTGACGTGCGCAGAGCCCCTGGATGGATGCGGCTTGATCTCCCGAGCACGACGGTGTGCCTAGCTCAGCGGGAGATGGCCGGAGTCGCCCGGGGCGGTCGCCGGAGTGCGCAGCCTCCTATGCTCCGCGGGCGCTCGCGAGGAAGAAGATGGCACCCCGCCCAGCTGGCCAGGCGGACCCCGCACCTCTCCCCGACCCCACCCGTCAGCGACAAACCCCCTGCCACGTCAGTTATGTGGAAGCGCAGTTTCCAGAAGATGTTTACGAAATTGGAAAGCGTATTCTGTGTTAACTGCGGTTGGAAGTTCGCTTCCTTTATAGGAAACGTATTCACACGAATACGCTTTCAGTTTTTCTGTCCAGGCCCTGTTTGAAAATATTTTTCTTGCAGATAGGTCCCTCGCAGAAAACTCCTCCTAACTTTTTGCTCGTAACTCCGATTGAGGTGAATCCAAAGCCTACTTCTTCGTCTCGTCGAGCCCGTTCTGTTCACATCATTTTCACTATAGTTTGACATACCGGAAATGACCTTTATGCCCTTGCCCTAATCATCCCCCTCCGAGAGAGAATCTTTTCCGGCGAATCTTTCCGTGGCTTCACCGCACCTCTTCTCGGAGCCTCCTTCACCCCCAGGCAAGCCACAACCACCATTAGCATGATAGCCATGCAGTAGCATGGTTTTCAACTTGAATCTTAAATAATCTGTCTGTTTGTTTTGCTACTGTTATCGTTATTTCGGTTATGCTTATGGATCGGCGTTCACCGATATGCTTTCTTGCACCTGATTATCATGTTGTACTTGCTAGTATTACTTTCATATTGTTCATGCTTGCTAGTAGTACCTGTTGGTGTTGGTCATGATCTTCGGTACGTGACTATTGCCGATTATCGAGTACCGTTGTTACAGATGTTTCTTTGCTGGTTAGTTGGTTAAGTGACTACTCAGTAATATTATTGTTATATTCTTGCATGATATTCATGTTGATGCTAGTGGACATGCTATGCTTATGGTAGATCTATGCTTGTGTTAATCATGCCCATCATTATGCCATGCTCAGTTGAATATGGTTCATTGCTGTTATGCTCTATGATTATGTTGCACCTCCATGTTTATGTTGATATAATGCTCATGCATTGTAATTGCATCATGTTATTTTATCATGCCTCAGCATATTTGCATTCAAGCTTAACCGGATTAAATTG
>NC_057802.1:145274032-145424727 GCF_018294505.1 Triticum aestivum
GTCCTGGATTAGGGGGTCCTCGGACAGCCGGACTATATACTTTGGCCGGACTATTGGACTATGAAGATACAAGATTGAAGACTTCGTCCCGTGTCCGGATGGGACTCTCCTTGGCGTGGAAGGCAAGCTTGGCAATACGGATATGTAGATCTCCTCCCTTGTAACCGACTCTGTGTAACCCTAGCCCCCTCCGGTGTCTATATAAACCGGAGGGTTTAGTCCGTAGGACAACAACAATCATACCATAGGCTAGCTTCTAGGGTTTAGCCTCTACGATCTCGTGGTAGATCAACTCTTGTAATACTCATATCATCAAGATCAATCAAGCAGGAAGTAGGGTATTACCTCCATCGAGAGGGCCCGAACCTGGGTTAACATCGTGTCCCCCGCCTCCTGTTACCATCCGCCTTAGACGCACAGTTCGGGACCCCCTACCCAAGATCCGCCGGTTTTGACACCGACATTGGTGCTTTCATTGAGAGTTCCACTGTGCTGTCACCGTAAGGCTTGATGGCTCCTTCGATCATCGGCAACGATGCGATCCAGGGTGAGGTTTTCCTCCCCGGACAGATCTTCGTATTCGGCAGCTTCGTACTGCGGGCCAACTCGCTTGGCCATCTGGAGCAGATCGAGAGCTACGCCCCTGGCCATCAGGTCAGGTTCGGAAACTTGAACTATACCACCGACATCCGCGGAGACTTGATCTTCGACGGATTCGAACCCATGTCAGGTGTGCCGCACAATCACGGCGAGCATGACTTAACTCTGTCGTCGGACAGTGTTCGGGAGATCACACCTGCAACTACTCCGGCCCTCAATCCGGAACAAATTGTGCCATCTGAGGACGGGTGGATAGACCCCGCCACGGAGGCCGCACGCTCAGTGGCGATAGAGCCGAATACTGACTTCACCTCCTACGAGAGCCGTGTTGCCGAACCATTGGATTCGTCCCCGGCCACGGGCTCCGAGCCGCCTGCGTCCGTGCCTATCGAATCCGACTGGGCACCGATCATGGAGTTTACCTTCGCGGACATCTTTCAGCATTCGCCTTTTGGCGATGTGCTAAATTCATTAAGGTCTCTCTCCTTGTCAGGAGAACCTTGGCCGAACTATGTCCGGCTAGAATGGGATGCGGACGACGAAGAAATTCGCTCCCCACCCACCACCCACTTAGTAGCCACTGTCGACGATTTAGCCGACATGCTCGACTTCGACTCCGAAAACATCGACGGTATGGACGACGATGCAGGAGACGAACAGGAACCACCGCCCACAGGGCGCTGGACCGCCACCTCATCACACGATATATACATGGTGGATACACCCAAAGAAAACAATGACGAGGAACGGAAGGATGCAGTGAAGGATAGCTCCCTCGAGAAGCAACCAAAGTGACGGCGTAGGCGCCGCTCCAAATCCCGCCTCGGCAAAAACAGCGATAACAACGCAAGAGAAAATAACACCCCGGTCGACTCCAGAGGAGACGACAACATTGACCCAGCGATAGAGCAGGATGAACCAGCGAACAGCGAACATAGTACGGAGCAGGTGTCCGAACACACCGACGCCGAGGATAAAGCTCATCAACCTCTCTCGGAGAGGAAAACAGTCCGGACAACGACGCACACGTCATCCCGGAAAGGCACTTGGAACAAGAGAACCTCCGTAGAAGGCTTATTGCCACCGCGAGGAGTCTGAAGAAGCAGAAGCAAAGGCTTAAGGCCGCGCAGAATACGCTCAACAATAGATGGAACAAAGTGCTCGACACTGAAGAAAAGTATGGTGGTAGTTCCCACACAAAGAGCTATCCAAAGCGCAAGCTGTTGCCTGAGTTCGATGATGAGGCCGTAGAGCCTACACAGCCGAAGAAAAAAACGGCCGATCAGCCGGATCGACCACCTCGTGGCCGCGATAGGGCGGCTAACGAGGCCGCACATAAGTTGACACACGATTTACGTGAGGACTTGCGCCAAAAATCCGGTATGACCAGGTCCATCTATGGATCTAGGAAGCGTGCTCCGGCACAAAATCAAAACCGAATACTACAACCGTCTGAACGCCACGATACATCCAAATATAGGGGTGCCGCACACCCCCTATGCTTCACCGATGAGGTACTGGATCATGAATTTCCAGAGGGATTCAAGCCCGTGAAAATAGAGGCGTATGACGGAACGACAGACCCTGGGGTCTGGATTGAGGACTTCATCGTCCATATCCATATGGCTCGCGGAGACGATCTCCACGCCATTAAATACCTGCCCCTCAAGCTGAAAGGACCAGCTCGGCACTGGCTAAAGAGCCTCCCCGAAAATTCAATAGGAAGTTGGGAGGAGCTTGAGGATGCTTTTAGGGCCAATTTTCAAGGGACTTATGTCCGACCTCCGGACGCAGACGATTTAAGTCATATAACTCAACAGCCCGGAGAGTCAGCCCGAAAACTTTGGAATAGATTTCTCACTAAGAAGAACCAAATCGTCGACTGCCCGGACGCCGAAGCCTTAGCAGCTTTCATACACAGCGTTCGCGACGAATGGCTCGCCATACACGTCGGCCAAGTAAACCCAAGGACAATGGCAGCCCTAACAAGCCTCATGACCCGCTTTTGCGCGGGCAAAGATAGCTGGTTGGCTCGTAGTAGCACCAGCGACCCAGACACATCTGAAGTCAGGGATGGTAATGGAAAACCACGACGCAGTAAAAGCAAGCGTTGAAATAACGAAGATAGCCCAGCCAACATGGCGGTAAACGCCGGATTCAGGGGTTCTCTACCCGGTCAGCGGAAGAAGCCTTTCAAAGGCAACAGAGATGGACCGTCCTGCCTCAACAAGATCCTGGACAAATTATGTCAGATTCACGGCACCTCCGACAAACCTGCGAATCACAGCCACAGAGAATGCTGGGTCTTCAAGCAGGCCGACAAGCTAAACGCCGAACACAAGGGGAGGGAGACACCAAGTGAAGACGAGGATGAGCCTCATCAGCAAAGCACTGGGGGACAGAAAAAATTCCCACCAGAGGTAAAAACAGTGAACATGATTCATGTAACAGAAAGAAAGGGCAAACATGCACTCAAAGACACATCTGCCGTAGAGCCCGTCACCCCCAAGTTCAACCCTTGGTCGGCCCGCCCAATCACCTTTGATCGCAGGGATCACCTGACAAGTATCCGGTACGGAGGATTGGCTGCCTTGATGCTTGACCCAATTATCGATGGATACCATCTCACCCAAGTCCTCATGGACGGTAGCAGTAGTCTTAATCTGATATATCAGGACATAGTTCGCAAAATGGGGATAGACCCGACAAGAATCTGTTAAAGTACTACTACCTTTAAAGGGGTAATACCAGGCCCAGAGGCCCGCTGTATGGGCTCTCTAGTACTAGAGGTTGTATTCGGCTCCCCCGACAACTTCCGAAGTGAAAAGTTAACCTTCGACATCGCTCCATTCTGAAGCGGCTATCAAGCACTACTCGGAAGAACAGCTTTCGCTCGTTTTAATGCAGCACCGCATTACGCTTCTCTTAAGCTCAAGATGCCCGGTCCACATGGCATCATCATAGTTAGTGGAAATATTGAGCGTTCCTTACGCGCGGAAGAACGTGCGGCGGCTTTAACAGCCGCACACTAAACGGCCTCTCCAACCAGAATAAATGATCGGTCGTCAAGACCGCGGACACGGCTAGACGAGTCCGGCGCATTACTAGCTGTAACAGCTTAGATAAACCTGAGATTGGTTTGATGATTATACCCCCATAGGCGGTACCAGGGGCTTGCCGCGTGTAAAAAGGACTAGTTCGGCTCAACTTTACTTATCTTGAATTCTAATGGTTTATTGAGAATAACCAACTTTCGCACGACAACTTTCACCTAAGTTCTTCTCTTTTACAGATCGTGCTACACCCTTCCAGGATACAGCACAACGGAGACACAGGCGCAGACGTGCAGCAGGGACTCGCTCAAAGGTTTCTTTTTAGATTAAGACCCTGCGTAAACCTTTTTTACTGTCTTTTGTTGCTTCACATCCTCCGGATACTCAGTATAACCGAGAAGGATGCTGACGTTATTGGCATTTCGCCACGTCAGAATATTGCACGTACCTGGACACTCGGGGTTCATTATCAAGGGCATTGCTCAGCCCAGTATATATTATAAAGACCGAATACCTTAGGGAGTGTTTGGCGTCACGAGTTTGGCCTTATATGCATCAGCTCCGGATCATGTCTTTGGTCAAATGTTGGGTTTGCCCGGCTCCCGTGTTTTGCTACCTTACGTTCCGCTCTATCGGCTAAGGTGGCACCGGGAGAACTACTGCGATTGTGCCCTGGTTCATCCGGACGAGCACCTCAGTAGAGAAAGCCGAAAACTGACTGTCATGATAAAGCGTGAGACTGGTCAGCCACTCGAAGACTCATCGGAATCTTTGGGATTCCTCCGCATTAACGAAGGACCGGTTTTCTCGGTCATGAACGTACGCGCACCGTATTCGGATAGCTGCGGAAATACCAGGGGCTATATAGTAGCCCCACTGTCAAACTCCTATGATTAAGTGAAAGTGTTAAAGCAATATAGTCCGATTGCCTCGTTCGCCGCGCTACCACCTCCTTAATGGACCAAGACATTGGATCAAGTGTGAAGACGCGCTTTTGCGAACACCACCGCATTATATGCGTGGGGGCTGAAGCCGACGACTGCAAACTTTCAGGATATATATATACACATAAACGACCGCACAGGAGGCATAATAATACTTTCAGGCAAAAGTATAAACACAGCCTTTATAATTCAAATAACATTGTTCTTACAATGGGGATACATGTCACTAGAACATAATATTCTTCGAGCACTGAGCCTCTATTAAACGAGCGCCTTCAAGGACCTCTTCAAAGTAGTGCTCGGTCGATACTCGGCCTACGGCCGAACTCTGGGTTGCAATAGCGGTGGCCTCCATCTCTGCCCAGTATGTCTTGACACGGGCAAGAGCCATCCGCGCACCCTCTATGCACGCCGACCTCTTCATAGCGTCGATATGCGACACAACACCAAGGAATCGTTGCACTAAGCCAAAATAACTATTCGGCCTTGGTCCTTCCGGCCAAAGATGGTCCACAACAGACCTCATGGCAAGCCCGGACAACCTATGGAGCTCGGCCCACTCGGCCATTCGCTCATTTAACAGCAGCGGAGGCACTGGAACATTGAACTGTGACCAGAACAGCTTTTCCACTTCACGATCTTTTTGATCTTTGAAAAACTCGGCCGCATCAGCAGCACTCGCTGCCAAATCCACGTATGCGTCTGTAGAACTCCATAATTGATCAAGAGGGGCATACTTAGGATCTCCGAACTTTGTCCGCAACAAAAAGGGCTTCCCAGCCGCGATATCTCCGGCTTGACGTAGCTCCTCCTTCGCCGCTCTAATTTTAGAGCGGGCGTCCTTGGCTGCTACCATGGCCTTCTCCAGGTCCATCATCTTCGTTCGGCTTTCCTTTTCATGAAGCTCGTAACGGTCGGCGGCATCTTTCAATTCAACAGCCATCTTGGCTATTTTATCCTTGCTTTGGCAATGCGCAGCCTGTTCGGCTCTCAGCTCTTCGACCGCCTTTAGAGCGGCCGCATCACTCTTCCTGGCTTGTTCCTTGGCTCGGGCAAGTTCCGCCCGAAGGGTCTCCACGGCGGCAGCCCCATCTGCAGTCACAACATATTAAAGATACTAGCATCATGCTCCTCTTAATATGTGTTGATCACCGGAGAAAACACATACCCTATGCCTCGTCAAGCCGCTTGTTTACAAGCACGATGTCGGCATCTGCCGCATCAAGTTGCCGCTTCAGCTCGGCAAACTCACCAGTCTGGCTAGCCACCGGACCTTTAGCCACCTGCACATGAAGGCGGCATGATTATTACCTGGGACTATGATCCTCTGTTTGCCGCCGTTTTCGATAGCAACCAGAGTCTCAGGGGCTACTATCTGCATAGGGCACACCTAGCGTGTGCGGTACAGTCAGAAACATATACTACTTTGCGTACCTCAAAGCCTCTCAGCAGGCTCATAAAATCTTCATGCAACCCGCTTTCGGCAGATGAAATCCTCTCTATCACCGTACCCATTAGTGTACGATGCGCTTCTGAGATAGCCGCTTGCTCCGAAAGATTCTTCAGTGTGTCGGGTCGCGCACCGGATAGTCCCGGCCTCTTTCTGTTGCTCTCCTTAGGAGCTGAATACTCCGGACTTCAGGCGGCCAAAGGGTTACCCTCTGGCCTTGGCGGATTAGGAGAAATCCTCCGTGACGACACCTCAGGGTCGCCCGCCTCATGAGGCGGGGAGGCATGGGGAGGTGTTTCGCTCTCCATCATCTCCGGAAGAAGATCCCCCGAAGACGAACTCTGTCGAGAAGGGCTACGATCCGAACTACAAGACATATGCTTCGGTTATTGTCCTCAGAAATAAAGCAGGATATTTTTACTATGAAGTACTTTTGTTTACTTACAGCTCGGTGGAGGGCTGATCCCCTTGCGGGCACTGTGCAGTAAGGATACCCTCCGGGGCAGGACCCTCTGGCGAAGATTTCTTCCTTCGTTTGGAAACCATTGTTTCCAAGTCTTCCGAGGCGGTCCTCTTCCTTCCCTGGGGAGAGGGAATCTCAGATTCTTCTCCCCGGTTATCCTCCTTCGCGGAGGCGCTGATTCCCCCGGTTTGGATGAATAATGAGTGAGGCCCGCTTTCAGCCTCTTTATTCCCCCCTTTATCTTCCCCTGAGGGCGCTTGATAAGGCATAAGCTCAAGCATTCTAGCTAGTACTGGATCTGTTGAGCCTTCGGGAAGGGGGGCCGAACACCTGATCATCTTCGCCTTTTTTACCCAGTCCCGGTCAAAGAGCGACTTTTCAAAATGATGTTGTGATAAATAAAGAGACAACGTGTTCGGCCGAAGGACTACTTACTTGGGTATCTGGACGATTGCAGCTCAGACCCGCATCCTCGGTGGTGTCCGGACACTTTATTTGTGATCCGAAGAACAATCTGTCCATCTCTTCGAGCGTCATACCGAGGAAGTGCTTAATAGCTCACGGTCCTTCCGGGTTGAACTCCCACATACGGAGAGGTCGACGTTTGCAAGGCGGGACTCGACAAACTAGCATGACTTGCTATTGGGGAACGTAGTAATTTCAAAAAATTTCCTACGCACACGCAAGATCATGGTGATGCATAGCAACGAGAGGGGAGAGTGTTGTCCACGTACCCTCGTAGAGCGACAGCGGAAGCGTTATCACAACGCGGTTGATGTAGTCGTACGTCTTCACGATCCGACCGATCAAGTACCGAACGTACGGCACCTCCAAGTTCTACACACGTTCAGCTCGATGACGTCCCTCGAACTCCGATCCAGCCGAGTGTTGAGGGAGAGTTTCGTTAGCACGACGGCGTGGTGACGATGATGATGTTCCACCGACGCAGGGCTTCGCCTAAGCTCCGCAACGGTATTATCGAGGTGTAATATGGTGGAGGGGGCACCGCACACGGCTAAAATATCGTAGATCAAGTGTGTATAGAGGTGCCCCCTGGCCCCGTATATAAAGGAGCAAGGGGGAGGCCGGCTGCCCTAGGCGCGCCAAGGAGAGAGGGGGAGTCCTCCTCCTAGTAGGAGTAGGACTCCCCTTTCCTAGTCCTACTAGGAAAAGAAGGGGGGAAGGAAAGAGAGGGAGAGGGAGAGGGAAAGGGGGCTGCGCCCCCCTCTCCTAGTCCAACTAGGACTCCTCCTGGGAGGGGGCGCGCCACCTCCTGGCTGCTGCCCTCTCTCTCCCCTCAAGGCCCACCAAGGCCCAATACTTCCCCGGGGGGTTCCGGTAACCCTCCGGCACTCCGGTTTAATCCGAAACTTCTCCGGAACACTTCCGGTGTCCGAATATAGTCGTCCAATATATCAATCTTTATGTCTCGACCATTTCGAGACTCCTCGTCATGTCCGTGATCACATCCGGGACTCCGAACAACCTTCGGTACATCAAAACATATAAACTCATAATATAACTGTCATCGTAACTTTAAGCGTGCGAACCCTTTGGGTTCGAGAACTATGTAGACATGACCGAGACACCTCTCCGGTCAATAACCAATAGTGGGACCTGGATGCCCATATTGGCTCCCACATATTCTACGAAGATCTTTATCGGTCAGACCGCATAACAACATACGTTGTTCCCTTTGTCATCGGTATGTTACTTGCCCGAGATTCGATCGTCGGTATCTCGATACCTAGTTCAATCTCGTTACCGGCAAGTCTCTTTACTCGTTCCGTAATACATCATCCCGCAACTAACTCATTAGTCACAATGCTTGCAAGGCTTATAGTGATGTGCATTACCGAGTGGGCCCAGAGATACCTCTCCGACAATCGGAGTGACAAATCCTAATCTCGAAATACTCCAACCCAACAAGTACCTTTGGAGACACCTGTAGAACACCTTTATAGTCACCCATTTACGTTGTGACGTTTGGTAGCACACAAAGTGTTCCTCCGGTAAACGGGAGTTGCATAATCTCATAGTCATAGGAACATGTATAAGTCATGAAGAAAGCAATAGCAACATACTAAACGATCGGGTGCTAAGCTAACGTAATGGGTCATGTCAATCACGTCATTCTCCTAATGAGGTGATCCCGTTAATCAAATGACAACTCATGTCTATGGCTAGGAAACATAACCATCTTTGATTAACGAGCTAGTCAAGTAGAGGCATACTAGTGACTCTGTTTGTCTATGTATTCACACATGTATTATGTTTCCGGTTAATACAATTCTAGCATGAATAATAAACATTTATCATGATATAAGGAAATATATAATACTTTATTATTGCCTATAGGGCATATTTCCTTTAGTCTCCCACTTGCACTAGAGTCAATAATCTAGATTACATAGTAATGATTCTTACACCCATGGAGTCTTGGTGCTGATCATGTTTTGCTCGTGGAAGAGGCTTAGTCAACGGGTATACAACATTCAGATCCTTATGTATCTTGAAAATTTCTATGTCTCCCACCTCGACTAAACCCCGGATGGAATTGAAGCGTCTTCTGATGTGCTTGGTTCTCTTGTGAAATCTGGATTCCTTTGCTAAGGCAATTGCACCAGTATTGTCACAAAAGATTTTCATTGGTCCCGATGTACTAGGTATGACACCTAGATCGGATATGAACTC
Organism: Triticum aestivum; assembly: GCF_018294505.1. NCBI lineage: Eukaryota > Viridiplantae > Streptophyta > Magnoliopsida > Poales > Poaceae > Triticum > Triticum aestivum. The sequence continues at coordinate 145,283,237 of NC_057802.1, forward strand.
CTTCATCCAGACTCCTTCATTTGCTGCTTCCGAAGCAGCTATGTATTCCGCTTCACACGTAGATCCCGCCACGACACTTTGCTTAGAACTGCACCAACTGACAGCTCCACCGTTTAATGTAAATACGTATCCGGTTTGCGATTTCGAATCGTCCGGATCAATGTCAAAGCTTGCATCAACGTAACCCCTTACGATGAGCTCTTTGTCACCTCCATAAACGAGAAACATATCCTTAGTCCTTTTCAGGTATTTCAGGATGTTCTTGACCGCTGTCCAGTGATCCACTCCTGGATTACTTTGGTACCTCCCTGCTAAACGTATAGCAAGGGACACATCAGGTCTGGTACACAGCATTTCATACATGATAGAGCCTATGGCTGAAGCATAGGGAACATCTTTCATCTTCTCTCTATCTTCTGCAGTGGTCGGGCATTGAGTCTTACTCAATCTCACACCTTGTAGTACATGCAAGAACCCTTTCTTTGCTTGATCCATTTTGAACTTCTTCAAAACTTTGTCAAGGTATGTGCTTTGTGAAAGTCCAATTAAGCGTCTTGATCTATCTCTATAGATCTTAATGCCTAATATATATGCAGCTTCACCGAGGTCTTTCATTGAAAAATTCTTATTCAAGTATCCCTTTATGCTATCCAGAAATTCTATATCATTTCCAATCAATAATATGTCATCCACATATAATATCAGAAATGCTATCGAGCTCCCACTCACTTTCTTGTAAATACAGGCTTCTCCAAAAGTCTGTATAAAACCAAATGCTTTGATCACACTATCAAAGCGTTTATTCCAACTCCGAGAGGCTTGCACCAGTCCATAAATGGATCGCTGGAGCTTGCACACTTTGTTAGCTCCCTTTGGATCGACAAAACCTTCCGGTTGCATCATATACAACTCTTCTTCCAGAAATCCATTCAGGAATGCAGTTTTGACATCCATTTGCCAAATTTCATAATCATAAAATGCGGCAATTGCTAACATGATTCGGACAGACTTAAGCATCGCTACGGGTGAGAAGGTATGATCGTAGTCAATCCCTTGAACTTGTCGAAAACCTTTCGCAACAAGTCGAGCTTTATAGACAGTAACATTACCATCAGCGTCAGTCTTCTTCTTGAAGATCCATTTATTTTCAATGGCTTGCCGACCATCGGGCAAGTCAACCAAAGTCCATACTTTGTTCTCATACATGGATCCCATCTCGGATTTCATGGCTTCAAGCCATTTTGCGGAATCTGGGCTCACCATTGCTTCTTCATAGTTCGTAGGTTCGCCATGGTCTAGTAACATGACCTCCAGAACAGGATTACCGTACCACTCTGGTGCGGATCTTGATCTAGTTGACCTACGAAGTTCAGTAATAACTTGATCTGAAGTTTCATGATCATTATCATTAACTTCCTCACTACTTGGTGTAGGTGTTGCAGAAACAGATCTCTGCGATGATCTACTTTCCAATAAGGGAGCAGGTACGGTTACCTCATCAAGTTCTACTTTCCTCCCACTCACATCTTTCGAGAGAAACTCCTTCTCTAGAAAGGATCCATTTCTAGCAACAAATATCTTGCCATCGGATCTGTGATAGAAGGTGTACCCAACGGTCTCCTTTGGGTATCCTATGAAGACACATTTCTCCGATTTAGGTTCGAGCTTATCAGGTTGAAGTTTCTTCACATAAGCATCGCAACCCCAAACTTTAAGATACGACAACTTTGGTTTCTTGCCAAACCATAGTTCAAAAGGCGTCGTCTCAACGGATTTCGATGGTGTCCTATTTATAGTGAATGCAGCCGTCTCTAAAGCATAACCCCAAAACGATAGTGGTAAATCAGTAAGAGACATCATAGATCGCACCATAGCTAATAAAGTACGATTACGACGTTCAGACACACCATTACACTGTGGTGTTCCGGGTGGCGTGAGTTGCGAAACTATTCCGCATTGTTTCAAATGTAGGCCAAACTCGTAACTCAAATATTCTCCTCCACGATCAGATCGTAGGAAATTTATTTTCTTGTTACGATGATTTTCAACTTCACTCTAAAATTCTTTGAACTTTTCACATGTTTCAGACTTATGTTTCATTAAGTAGATATACCCATATCTGCTCAAATCATCTGTGAAGGTGAGAAAATAACGATATCCGCCACGAGCCTCAATATTCATCAGACCACATACATCTGTATGTATGATTTCCAACAAATCTGTTGCTCTCTCCATAGTTCCGGAGAACGACGTTTTGGTCAGCTTGCCCATAAGGCACGGTTCGCAAGTACCAAGTGATTCAAAATCAAGTGATTCCAAAATTCCATCAGTATGGAGTTTCTTCATGCGCTTCACACCGATATGACCCAAACGGCAGTGCCACAAATAAGTTGCACTGTCATTATCAACTCTGCATCTTTTGGCTTCGACATTATGAATATGTGTATCACTACTATCGAGATTCATTAAAAATAGACCACTCTTCAAGGGTGCATGACCATAAAAGATATTATTCATATAAATAGAACAACCATTATTCTTTGATTTAAATGAATAACCGTCTCGCATTAAACAAGATCCAGATATAATGTTCATGCTCAACGCTGGCACCAAATAACAATTATTTAGGTCTAAAACTAATCCCGAAGGTAGATGTAGAGGTAGCGTGCCGACGGTGATCACATCGACTTTGGAACCATTTCCCACGCGCATCGTCACCTCATCCTTAGCCAATCTTCGCTTAATCCGTAGCCCCTGTTTCGAGTTGCAAATATTAGCAATAGAACCAGTATCAAATACCCAGGTGCTACTGCGAGTATTAGTAAGGTACACATCAATAACATGTATATCACATATACCTTTGTTAACCTTGCCATCCTTCTTATCCGCCAAATACTTGGGGCAGTTCCACTTCTAGTGACCAGTCTGCTTACAGTAGAAGCACTCAGTTTCAGGCTTAGGTCCAGACTTGGATTTCTTCTCCTGAACAGCAACTTGCTTGCTGTTCTTCTTGAAGTTCCCTTTCTTCTTCCCTTTGCCCTTTTTCTTGAAACTAGTGGTTTTACTGACCATCAACACTTGATGCTCCTTTTTGATTTCTACCTCCGCTGCCTTTAGCATTGCGAAGAGCTCGGGAATTGTCTTATCCATCCCTTGCATGTTATAGTTCATCACGAAGCTCTTGTAGCTTGGTGGCAGTGATTGAAGAATTCTGTCAATGACGCAATCATCCGGAAGTTGAACTCCCAGTTGAATCAAGTGATTATTATACCGAGACATTCTGAGTATATGCTCACTGACAGAACTATTCTCTTCCATCTTGCAGCTATAGAACTTATTGGAGACTTCATATCTCTCAATCCGGGCATTTGCTTGAAATATTAACTTCAACTCCTGGAACATCTCATATGCTCCATGACGTTCAAAACGTCGTTGAAGACCCGGTTCTAAGCCGTAAAGCATGGCACACTGAACTATTGAGTAGTCATCAGCTTTGCTCTGCCAGACGTCCATAACTTCTGGCGTAGCTCTTGCAGGAGGCCTGGCACCTAGCGGTGCTTCCAGGACATAATTCTTCTGTGCAGCAATGAGGATAATCCTCAAGTTACGGACCCAGTCCGTGTAATTGCTACCATCATCTTTCAACTTAGCTTTCTCAAGGAACGCAATAAAATTCAACGGAACAACAGCACGGGCCATTTACCTACAATTAACATAGACAAGCAAGATACTATTAGGTACTAAGTTCATGATAAATTTAAGTTCAATTAATCATATTACTTAAGAACTCCCACTTAGATAGATATCCCTCTAATCATCTAAGTGATTACGTGATCCAAATCAACTAAACCATGTCCGATCATCACGTGAGATGGAGTAGTTTCAATGGTGAACATCACTATGTTGATCATATCTACTATATGATTCACGCTCGACCTTTCGGTCTCTGTGTTCCGAGGCCATATCTGCATATGCTAGGCTCGTCAAGTTTAACCTGAGTATTCCGCGTGTGCAACTGTTTTGCACCCGTTGTATTTGAACGTAGAGCCTATCACACCCGATCATCACGTGGTGTCTCAGCACGAAGAACTTTCGCAACGGTGCATACTCAGGGAGAACACTTTTATCTTGAAATTTTAGTGAGAGATCATCTTATAATGCTACCGTCAATCAAAGCAAGATAAGATGCATAAAGGATTAACATCACATGCAATCAATATAAGTGATATGATATGGCCATCATCATCTTGTGCTTGTGATCTCCATCTCTGAAGCACCGTGCTTGTGATCTCCATCTCCGAAGCACCGTCATGATCACCATCGTCACCGGCGCGACACCTTGATCTCCATCGTAGTATAGTTGTCGTCTCGCCAACTAATTGCTTTTACGACTATCGCTACTGCTTAGTGATAAAGTAAAACTATTACATGGTGATTGCATCTCATACAATAAAGCGACAACCATATGGCTCCTGCCAGTTGCCGATAACTGGGTTACAAAACATGATCATCTGATACAATAAATTATATCACATCATGTCTTGACCATATCACATCACAACATACCCTGCAAAAACAAGTTAGACGTCCTCTACTTTGTTGTTGCAAGTTTTACGTGGCTGCTACGGGCTTAGCAAGAACCGTTCTTACCTACGCATCAAAACCACAACGATAGTTTGTCAAGTTGGTGCTGTTTTAACCTTCGCAAGGACCGGGCGTAGCCACACTCGGTTCAACTAAAGTCAGAGAGACAGACACCCGCCAGTCACCTTTAAGCAATGAGTGCTCCGAACGGTGAAACCAGTCTCGCGTAAGCGTACGCGTAATGTCGGTCCGGGCCGCTTCATCTCACAATACCGCTGAACCAAAGTATGACATGCTGGTAAGCAGTATGACTTATATCGCCCACAACTCACTTGTGTTCTACTCGTGCATAGCATCAACGCATAAAACCAGGCTCGGATGCCACTGTTGGGGAACGTAGTAATTTCAAAAAAATTCCTACGCACACGCAAGATCATGGTGATGCATAGCAACGAGAGGGGAGAGTGTTGTCCACGTACCCTCATAGACCGACAGCGGAAGCGTTATCACAACGCGGTTGATGTAGTCGTACGTCTTCACGATCCGACCGATCAAGTACCGAACGTACGACACCTCCATGTTCTACACACGTTCAGCTCGATGACGTCCCTCAAACTCCGATCCAGCCGAGTGTTGAGGGAGAGTTTCGTCAGCACGACGGCGTGGTGACGATGATGATGTTCCACCGACGCAGGGCTTCTCCTAAGCTCCGCAACGGTATTATCGAGGTGTAATATGGTGGAGGGGGGCACCGCACACGGCTAAAATATCGTATACCAAGTGTGTATAGAGGTGCCCCCTGCCCCCGTATATAAAGGAGCAAGGGGGAGGCCGGCTGCCCTAGGCGCGCCAAGGAGAGAGGGGGAGTCCTCCACCTAGTAGGAGTAGGACTCCCCTTTCCTAGTCCTACTAGGAAAAGAAGGGGGGAAGGAAAGAGAGGGAGAGGGAGAGGGAAAGGGGGCTGCGCCCCCCTCTCCTAGTCCAACTAGGACTCCTCCTGGGAGGGGGCGCGCCACCTCCTGGCTGCTTCCCTCTCTCTCCCCTCAAGGCCCACCAAGGCCCAATACTTCCCCGGGGGGTTCCGGTAACCCTCCGGCACTCCGGTTTAATCCGAAACTTCTCCGAAACACTTCCGGTGTCCGAATATAGTCGTCCAACATATCAATCTTTATGTCTCGACCATTTCGAGACTCCTCGTCATGTCCGTGATCACATCCGGGACTCCGAACAACCTTCGGTACATCAAAACATATAAACTCATAATATAACTGTCATCGTAACTTTAAGCGTGCGGACCCTTTGGGTTCGAGAACTATGTAGACATGACCGAGACACCTCTCCGGTCAATAACCAATAGCGGGACCTGGATGCCCATATTGGCTCCCACATATTCTACGAAGATCTTTATCGGTCAGACCGCATAACAACATACATTGTTCCCTTTGTCATCGGTATGTTACTTGCCCGAGATTCGATCGTCGGTATCTCGATACCTAGTTCAATCTCGTTACCGGCAAGTCTCTTTACTCGTTCCATAATACATCATCCCGCAACTAACTCATTAGTCACAATGCTTGCAAGGCTTATAATGATGTGCATTACCGAGTGGGCCCAGAGATACCTCTCCGACAATCGGAGTGACAAATCCTAATCTCGAAATACGCGAACCCAACAAGTACCTTTGGAGACACCTGTAGAGCACCTTTATAATCACCCATTTACGTTGTGACGTTTGGTTGCACACAAAGTGTTCCTCCGGTAAACGGGAGTTGCATAATCTCATAGTCATAGGAACATGTATAAGTCATGAAGAAAGCAATAACAACATACTAAACGATCGGGTGCTAAGCTAACGTAATGGGTCATGTCAATCACATCATTCTCCTAATGAGGTGATCCCGTTAATCAAATGACAACTCATGTCTATGGCTAGGAAACATAACCATCTTTGATTAACGAGCTAGTCAAGTAGAGGCATACTAGTGACTCTGTTTGCCTATGTATTCACACATGTATTATGTTTCCGGTTAATACAATTCTAGCATGAATAATAAACATTTATCATGATATAAGGAAATATATAATACTTTATTATTGCCTCTAGGGCATATTTCCTTCACTTGCATTACCGTGACCAGGCTGACATCTCTCTCGAGGAGATCTCAGATGCGACTCTGCAATATCGACACATCATTTACTGGCCCCCAGTCCGGCCCCTTGTTGATCCATGACGTCAGTTGTGGCGGGGGGCCCGAGCGAAAGGCAGGGGCGGCCACCCACTTAGTACCGCGGGGAGCTGTGATGTAAAACCACTCCCGTTGCCATAAGCTGGATACCTCCGGGAAGGAACCCTTTGGCCATGGAACATCGGCACCTTTGCTTATTATGGCACCTCCGCATTCTACGTGTCGCCCATTAATCGTCTTCGGCTCCACATTAAAGGTCTTGAGCCACAAGCCGAAGTGCGGGGTGACGTGGAGGAAGGCCTCACACACGACGATGAACGACGAGATGTGAAGGATGGAATCCGGGGCTAGGTCATGGAAATCCAGCCCATAATAGAACATGAGCCCCCTAACAAAGGGATCTAGACTAAGGCCTAGCCCTCAGAGGAAGTGGGAGATGAATACGATGCTCTCGCCGGGTTCGGGAGTGGGAATGAGCTGCCCTCGAGCAGGTAGCCTGTGCGAGATTTCAGCGGTCAGATACCTAGCTTCTCTTAGCTTCTTGATGTCTTCCTCTGTGACAGAGGAGGGCATCCACCGACCTTGAAGGTTGGATCCGGACATGGTTGAAGGTCCGAAGCGCCTAGCCTGAGCCTTGGGTGTTGGAACTCGAGGTGGGGGAAGAATTCGATTGAGTGCGAGAAGAAAAAGGACAGGCCTTGGCCTCTTTATAAAGAGGGTGAATATCAAGCGTCCTCCGCGTGGCCGTTTGGGACTTGCCTAAAGTTGAGGAGTCATACCAACGGGCATTATTGGGTTACCCACATCCATATTGATGAGAAACCCGTAATAAGGGGGACACGATCTCTGCTTCGACAAGACGTGCCAATGAAATCGCCTCGCAAAACATGCAGTGGCAGGTTGATTGAGAAAAACGGTTCGAATAATGACCAGGCCGTGGTGTGATGTCACGTTATGAAAAGTTGTCAGCAGATTAGATTTGTGGAAATATTATTCTCTCTACGGTGGTATGTGGAACTTGTTTTGCAGAGCCGGACACTATCCTTGTGTTCAAAATCTTCTATGGAGTATTCGGAGGAAGAACCCGCCTTGCAATGCCGAAGACAATCTGCGCGCCGGACTCATCATCATTGAAGCCTGGTTCAGGGGCTACTGAGGGAGTCCTGGACTAGGGGGTCCTCGGACAACCGGACTATATACTTTAGCCGGACTGTTGGACTATGAAGATACAAGATTGAAGACTTCGTCCCGTGTCCGGATTGGACTCTCCTTGGCATGGAAGGCAAGCTTGGCAATACGGATATGTAGATCTCCTCCCTTGTAACCGACTCTGTGTAACCCTAGCCCCCTCCGGTGTCTATATAAACCGGAGGGTTTAGTCCGTAGGACAACAACAATCATACCATAGGCTAGCTTCTAGGGTTTAGCCTCTACGATCTCGTGGTAGATCAACTCTCATAATACTCATATCATCAAGATCAATTCAAGCAGGAAGTAGGGTATTACCTCCATCGAGAGGGCCCGAACCTGGGTAAACATTGTGTCCCCCGCCTCCTGTTACCATCCGCCTTAGACGCACAGTTCGGGACCCCCTACCCGAGATCCGCCGGTTTTGACACCGACAATGCCTCTTGCCGATGCCTCCCACGAGGGAAGGTTATGCGCGGGCGCTACCTTGGCGAGGTAGGACGGCATAAGCCTTGTGTGCCCGTAGTTGTTGTAGCCGGCTTGTCCCCATTTGGGACCGTTTTTGTTTTGCCACGATGGTGGCTGTTGGTGCCTTTGGTAGGCACGGGGCCACCCAGGACTTATCCCAGAGGGGAGTTTGTCGGAGTGGCCGGGAGGGTGTCATGGCAGTAGGACGGTTTTGTCGGAACGCCATTGGTCCAACCGAATGGGAGCGCGAGGCCATGGGTTCTGTGGTGTGGGTACAGTGCGCTACCTCTGCAGAGTGTATACTAAATCTATCGATAGCCGCACCCGCGGATAAGGGCCCAGTTCGTAGTTGGTCACACTATGGGTCAACAGTAATAATAATAATAATGTGCTTAATAGTAACCCTGGTTCGATGATGAGAAAGAGGTTGGTTGTGATCGTGATATGATCACCGTGGTATCGAGGATACCGAGTTGTTGGATATTTGTGGTGTTATGCGAGAATGACGGGTAAAGGTCAAGCTCCCTGTGGTCATTAATGATTACTACGGTATTGTTATACCAAGCTTGATTGGATCCTGAGATGATCGTGTGATGTCCACGGTGGTAAGTGATGCATGTGATGGTTACGAGGTAACCGAGCAGAGTAAGTTGGTGCATGATAGTTTCATCATGTTGCATGTTAGTATCATCATGTTCATATATTCATGTCATGCTCGTATTGTTCTAGATGTATCATGTTGTACATGCTATGATTGCTCTGATAGTATCATGTTAATCCTTGAATAACCTGTAATTGCCATGCTGTTGTTTGTCTTGATTGCTTTTGGTTGCTGTGAGCTTGCAAGTACATTCAATGTACTGATCTAGCGTGTCATGCCAGTTTGCAGGTCATGCCAGATTTGATTGCTTGTTTGTCATGGATTCCTTGTTTGCGATCTAGGATAAGCATTCCAGCCAAAGTCTCTGTGGAGTGGAGTTCATCACTATCGTCGATGTTCCGCTGCGAGTAGTTATTCCGCTACTTCATGTTGTTTTGCTGCTTGCATAGAGCAACTGGGGCAGGCGTAGTGTCGCCGTGCCGATGTAATCCCTTGTATCCATCTAGATTGTAATAAAGAGTTGATTTGTTCTATGCTAAGCAGTGCCGTATTCAAGAAGACTTCTCCTCGATCTTTGGGCTGGAATACGGGGCGTTCCGGTTTCTCTGAGCCAGGGTGCCACAGGCTTGGTATCAGAGCAGGTCTGGTTGTAGGACGCCCTAGCCCGCGCAAGCGTTAGAATGCGGTAGTATAGAGTCTGGTTAGTTGCACTTGATTGCTGCATTTGTTTGTTGCATGGCATGCATATAGATTATTATCTTGTCGCTAACGATTAATCTTGTGAGTGTAGGTGGCATCGGGTTTCGATCCACTACCTGCACCCTCCTTCTTTGCATGCCTGCTCTTCGGTGTTTGGCATCACCTCTGTCCCAGCAGAGTGATGCCCTGGTACTTAGTGTTCCAGACACCATTTGCAGGAGTTATGCTCGGATATCGTATCGATATCTTTTCTACTTTCCACCCACATCGTTTTGGTGGTAGACTTGCCTCTATCCCGAACCATGCCCTTCATCTCATCCCTTTGGCAACCCTCACTGATCTTTGTTATCAGAAAAGGGCAATGCCAGCAAGCCTTGCTTTTCCTCCGCTATCCTACGCTGTCATTCCATTCTTTGGACGTGTACGATTCCCTTTCATACACTTGATGATGATGTGGTCGTGACCTTTGTTTCTCGCTACATGATCACCAAGTTCGTCCTCGCCTCCGTATCCATCCAGTTGCAACCGGAGATTAGCCAGCGCTTGGTGTAGCCTTGGTTACACCAACTCCTTCCACACGTGGATTCACTTTCGTGCACACAACCACAACATATTAGACCGTAATACCAGAGTTTCCGCGAGATTTGTGTGCTTAGGTGTGCATGCATATTATTGTTGTGAGTAGCAGTAATATGTGATGTTGCTTGATTATTAATATTATTATTTGTATGCTTTGTGTGCTTTTGTTTTCGTCGTTTCTTTTATTTATTTCTTTGGGCCTTCGGTGTTGCATATTTTCCCCTTATTAAAGTTGCTCATCAACCGACACTGGACCTGAAGAATCAGTAAGGAATTCAAATACTTGGAAGCTCAGATAAACGGAATGAAGTTATCAGCAGACTGCAGTGAAATTTGGAATATCTCGTCTGAATGCAAAAGGAATCCTGGATGGACAGTCAATATCATACAAGAAATCAACAACAGAAATATTAAGATGGTAGATATGTATGGTAACCGGTCCGCATATCACAATGAGAAGCTTCCAAGGCAAGATTACTCAGTGCACTATATGTATGACTTCCCGTGCAAGGTAACCTGTGTTCTCCAGGAAGCAACCACAAAAAAATTTCAGCATAAGGCACCGAGTCTTCCCTAGCAAGTCTTTAAGGGGGGAAGCTTCTGAAGCACGATACCCAGTATTCCTCAGCCAGATGGTCTGATGGATTCCAGCATAAGTCATCCAATCTCCCTCAGTACGGCATGGGATATTACACTATGAGTTGGCAGCATTTGGCAGTACATTCCAAGAATCAGATCCGCAACTGTTTGGTCAGAAGCAAGAATCAGTAAGAAAACAAGTCTGCCTCAGGAATTAAATTCTCATATATATTGTGAGCATGCTGCCAAGATCTTGCAAGTCAGTGATACGATGGTGAAGTCAAGGTGAGAATCCAGAAATCTCATGAGTCATGCCAGAATAAGAAAGTCAGTTATACACCTCAGTTAGTGATGCAAGAACCGACACGTTTTGTAGAAAGACAACATGGGACAGCAAATTTTGTCAGTACTCAGAAAGACCAGTTGCCTCATACCCGACAAAGCGATATTATTTACCCTTGTTACCACCTGGTATACCGGACGACAACAATGAGATGCATGCAATACCTATGGTCATATGAAGAAGTAATATGACCAAGATCTTTCAACCAAGGATCCAGACCAAGAAAACAATAATGAATGAGCAAGACCAGTGGTGCAGGTATGAAAATGGTTGCATGAACCATATGGTGCAGATACCCCGGACAGTATCGACCGCCATGGATATTCACCTAAGGGGTCTACTCAATTTTGGTGACAATCAAATATTTGGTATGAATCTGAGACTCAAGATAGTGGAGCCAGTTAGGATGATTCAGGAATTCCTGCAATAAGTCAGAATCTGTCAGGAAAACGGTTATGCCTCAACTCATTGTTTGGAACCCGAAGAACCTGCATTTAGTGGGGGAACCCAATGCAAGGAGTCAGAGCTTGGGTGTTCATCAGGAAAAATATAATCACCAATTCATGGAAAGTTGTCAGTACGGACACATCAATCGGAAATCACGCTCGGATTTGTGAGATAGGCATATATTTCAGTCAGGATAACAAATCACACTCAGCTAAGTCAGCAAATATGAAAAGAATTGGAGCCAGTATGAGCAGGAAAAATGTGAGGTAAGATCTGTCAGGATATGGATACAGTAAAGCAAACCATCACAGAACCAGTCAGGTAAGCCAGATGAAGAATTTAATGGGAACAACCAATAAAGGAAAAAGGATACCCGAGTTGGAAACGGTCTCCTTAAGTCAGTATATGCATACTTGTTCCTTGAGCAACCAAATCTCGAGGACGAGATTTCTTTAATGGGGGAAGGGTTGTCACAACCTGATTTTTCGCCCTTTCTTTTTCTTTTGATTTTCTGAGATTTTTGCTTGAGTTTTCTTTTTCCGTGGCTATGTGGTCTGGAAATTGAAGAAGATGACCTCTACTTTCTTTCTAGAGTGGCTTGTCATCCTCATATCCTTCCCAAAACCTTGCCATTTCCATCTTGGACCAAACCCTAATATTCTTTTCCTTGGGAATATTCCTTTTTCTATTAAAGGAATAATCCTTTTTGCCTTAGGTTGTGAAGCAACCTATATTTCCATCACTCCCAAAATTCCCAAATAATTCTCATAAATGGTTTGGGTCATATCTTCCTCAAATATGGCAAAATATTTCATTGTCCATGTTTCCCATCATGCTCAATTAATTCCTTTCCTATTCTGTCCTGAATGGCAGTTTGTGAAGCAAGTGCCATTTATCTTTGCCCAATGGACCCCAAACTTTTTGGATACCTTTTCATGCACAAATAAGTGCCTCATGACAAAATTCAACTTAATTTGCCTAGTAAATATTCCTGAGCAATTTTTCAAAGTTCCTGTCTGAGGGAATTGTTTGTGAAGGAAGTAGTAGCTAGGTTAACTCAATTGAGTTGAAATTTTGCATGGTCCTTGATATCATCAAATCAAAGCCCTCCTCAAGATTTGAGCTCATGCAATGCATCCTTGTGAGCTGAGCATCAATTCTTTGTATCTGTCCAAATTTTCAGTTAATGAAGTAAGTATATTTTATCTTGCTCCATTATGGCTGAAACTTTTCCAGGACCTTCTCCTATCCATATAACCTAGCTCCAAAAAATTTGGGCTCATTTCATCTAGCTATTTTTCCTCAGGATTTTTCCTAAGTTTCTGTCTAGAGAGGTGCTTTATGAAGGAAGTGCCATTTTGGCTTGGCCAAATGGTATGAAATTTTTATGGCACTCCCATATGCCCAAATGACTCATCGACGCAAAAATTCAGCTCCATCCCATTTGATAGGTGAGTACTACTTCATGTTTTGTATTTCTGTCCAGTCTGGTGGTTTCTATAGCAACCGCTAGCTAAACTCTTCTTCTTGAGCTGAAACCTTGCCAACTTAATCACCTTAGTGAGTGATCCAACCCAGTCAAAGCTCATCCTTCCTCTCCAAGTATCTGCACCGCAGCAAACTCCAAACACCTTGTTGTTCCCTTGTTTTCTTGCTACCTGTGATCACACCAGTGAGAACTATGTGTGGTTTCTTCCTCTTTGGAATCTTGCACTGCTTCCCTTGTCCCCCAGACATGATTTGGCCAATCGCTCTGCCCCGCTCGCGCCAGCTCATGCGGTGACCATGGGTCATGCCAGCCAAATCAAGCGCTCTGGCGACTCGGCCTCTTCCTCCCCGTCTGTGCACTCGTCCCCTCATCGCCTGGCCATGTCTAGCGTGTTCGCAGCGTTGTCGCCATTCCTCTGGAGCCATTTGCGCGTTTGTTTGCTTCTCTAGTGACCCGTCCCCGTCGCCGAACAGTGAGCGCCACGGGAGCGCTGTAGCCGACCAGCTCTGTTCGCGCCGCGACGTCTTCCTCCTCGTGTCCCCGAGCACCGCTCATCTCCATGACCCTCTGCTGCTTGTCGGCTTCTCCCTCGTCGCCTTCCTATGCACCCCCGTGACCTCTGCGGCCGGCAGAGCCTCGGCCGGACGCGAGCGGCGGAACCCGAGCATGAACCGCCTCACCCCACCTATATAAGCCAGCCCCGGCCTCGTCCGAGCACACCACCAGCCTTCCCACACTCCTCTGGTCCCGACTAGCCACTAGCCCGAGCCGGAGAAGCTCTCTTCAGTGCCCATCGCCGCCATGGCCGCCTCTGGCCTCCTCCTAAATTCGCGGCAACCGGAGCCCAACTCCTCCCCTGGCCACCACCACTCAACTCACTGAACCCTGGCGAAGCCTTCCCGAGCCCTTCCACTCCCTTTCCTCCACCGCAGCCCTCTGCCCGAATCCGGCCGGAGCTGTCGTCCGCCATGCTCGAGGCCGCCATCGCTCTAGTCTTCCCTGACATGCGCAGTGCCCCTGGATGGATGCGGCTTGATCTCCCGAGCACGATGGTGTGCCGAGCTCAGCGGGAGATGGCCGGAGTCGTCCGGGGCGGTCGCCGGAGTGGGCAGCCTCCTCTACTCCGCGGGCGCTCACGAGGAAGAAGACAACACCCCGCCCAGCAGACCTGGCGGGCCCCGCACCTCTCCCCGACCCCACCCGTCAGCGACAAACCCCCTGCCGCGTCAGTTATGTGGAAGCGTAGTTTCTAGAAGACGTTTTCGAATTTGGAAAAAGTATTTTGTGTTAACTGCGGCTGAAAGTGCGCTTTCCTTTACAGGAAACGTATTCACACGAATACGCTTCAGTTTTTCTGTCCAGGCCCTGTTTGAAAATATTTTTCTTGCAGATAGGTCCCTGGCAGAAAACTCCTCCTAACTTTTTGCTCGTAACTCCGATTGAGTTGAATCCAAAGCCTACTTCTTCATGTCGTCGAGCCCGTTCTTTTCACATCATTTTCACTATGGTTTGACATACTAGAAATGACCTTTATGCCCTTGCCCTAATCAGCCCCCTCCGAGAGAGAACCTTTTCCGGCGAATCTTTCCGCGGCTTCACGGCACCTCTTCTCGGAGCCTCCTTCACCCCCAGGCAAGCCACAACCACCATTAGCATGATAGCCATGCAGTAGCACTGGTTTTCAACTTGAATCTTAAATAATATGTCTGTTTGTTTTGCTACTGTTATTGTTATTTCGGTTATGCTTATGGATCGGTGTTCACCGATATGCTTTCTTGCACCTGATTATCATGTTGTACTTGCTAGTATTACTTTCATATTGTTCATGCTTGCTAGTAGTACATGTTGGTGTTGGTCATGATCTTTGGTACGTGACAATTGCCGGTTACCGAGTACCGTTGTTACGGATGTTTCTTTGCTGGTTAGTTGGTTAAGTGACTACTCGGTAATATTTTTGTTATATTGTTGCATGATATTCATGTTGATACTAGTGGTCATGCTATGCTTATGGTAGAGCTATGCTTGTGTTAATCATGCCCATCATTATGCCATGCTCAGTTGAATATGGTTCATTGCTGTTATGCTCGATGATTATGTTGCACCTCCATGTTTATGTTGATATCATGCTCATGCATTGTAATTGCATCATGTTATTTTATCATGGCTCAGCATAGTTGCATTCAAGTTTAACCGGATTAAATTGAACTTGAACAACTGTTGGCTGAGTCATGGTGCCACCATATTGAGCTGATCAGTGCAGCCACACTTGCCTTATGGGGGGTCCTAACTGGGTCTATTGTCATGCCTCTCGCCAGTGCCTCCCACGAGGGAAGGTTATGCGCGAGTGCTACCTTGGCCAGGTAGGACGGCATAAGCCTTGTGTGCCCATAGTTGTTGTAGCCGGCTTGTCCCCGTTTGGGACAGTTTTTGTTTTGCCACGATGGTGGCCGTTGGTGCCTTTGGTAGGCACGGGGCCACCCACGACTTATCCCAGAGGGGAGTTTGTCGGAGTGGCCGGGAGGGTGTCATGGTAGTAGGACGGTTTTGTCGGAATGCCGTTGGTCCACCCGAATGGGAGCACGAGGCCATGGGTTCCGTGGTGTGGGTACAGTGCGCTACCTCTGCAGAGTGTATACTAAATCTATCGATAGCCGCGCCCGCGGCTAAGGGCCCAGTTTGTAGTTGGTCACAATATGGGTCAATAGTAGTAATAATAATAATAATAATAATGTGCTTAATAATAACCTTGGTTCGATGATGAGGAAGAGGTTGGTTGTGATCGTGAGATGATCACCGTGGTATCGAGGATACCGAGTTGTTGGATATTTGTGGTGTTATGCGAGAATCATGGGTAAAGGTCAAGCTCCTTGTGGTCATTAATGATTACTACGGTATTGTTATACCAAGCTTGGTTGGATCCTGAGATGATCATGTGATGTCCACGGTGGTAAGTGATGCATGTGATGGTTACGAGGTAACCGAGCAGAGTAAGTTGGTGCATGATAGTTTCATCATGTTGCATGTTAGTATCATCATGTTCATATATTCATGTCATGCTCGTATTTTTCTAGATGTATCATGTTGTACGTGCTATGATTGCTCTGATAGTATCATGTTAATCCTTGAATAACCTGTAATTGCCATGATGTTGTTTGTCTTGATTGCTTTTGGTTGCTGTGAGCTTGCAAGTACATTCAATGTACTGACTTGGCGTGTCATGCCAGTTTGCAGGTCATGCCGGATTTTAATTTTTTGTTTGTCATGGATTCCTTGTTTGCGAGCTAGGATAAGCATTCCAGCCAGAGTCCCTGCAGAGTGGAGTTCATCACTATCGTCGCTGTTCCACTGCCAGTAGTTATTCCGCTACTTCGTGTTGTTCTGCTGCTTGCATAGAGCAACCGGGGAAGGCATAGTGTCACCGTGCCGATGTCTCTAGATTGTAATAAAGAGCTGATTTGTTCTATGCTAAGAAGTGTCGTATTCCAGAAGACTTCTCCTCGATCTCTGGGCTGGAATACGGGGCGTTCCGGTTTCTATGAGCCGGGGTGCCACAACAGGTGTGACCTCTAGGACCACGGGCGTACCATGTTTAGTACTGGCTCTGTGTAATGAACGCTTGCCCAAGGATTTCAAAGGACCTCGTAAGGTGCAAAACTACACAGCCGACTTACCCCCTGAGGCGTGGATTGAGAGTTACGAGATGGCCATGGAGCTGTCGGAGGTCAGCGATGCCGCGTGTGCTAAGTACTTCACCATGATACTGGATGGGACGGCCTGTACTTGGCTAAAGGGACTTCCTGCCAATTCAATTGTATCGTGGGCTGAGTTGAAGGCTCGGTTCATCCAGAATTTTAAAGATACGTGCAAACAGCCCATGTTGATTGTGGATTTGGATGCCTGCGCTGTAAGTGCATCTAGTGCCCCTTAGTGATTTTTGTGTATTGAAGACTTATAGGTTAAGGGACTAATGTGTTTATGAGTGTACACAGGTCTATAAGTCTATGAGGAGTTTGATATTTACAGAGAAAGTCGACTCCTAAAAATGAAGTTCTTCATCTGAAGACTTTGGATTTCTGAAGACTTTCTGAAGACTTTGAAAGTGAAGAAATTGGTGTAACCCTGAAGACTTGGTATTCATTCGAGGAACATGAAGCGTGAAGACTTTTGTTTTCGTAGTTTCTTTTTCTCTTTGTTGAGTCATAGGAATCACCGTACTGCTAAAGGGGGTCGAGGAAATACTAAGAAAAAATTTCCATGTGATGCTCAACTCAAAATCCTACACCCACCAATCCCTTCGAGTGAAGCCATTGGAAATCTCATACAGTTCAGTCATATTCTTCAGTGACAGAGACGAAGTTCTTCTGGTCTCTGAGGAATTTGTTCTGACTGAAGAGTTAGGAATTCGCCAGTGCGGATTGCCTACACAGTGAGGAACATGATAGCCCTGAGGAATTTGAGAGTCAAATTTCCGACCGTTGCTGTGCTACGCGCTAGCTGTCCCAAAATATCTACCTACCTAACGGTCATATCATTGAAGGGAATTTATGTCTTATCATGTCAGGCTGCTCCCTAGGCTATAAATAGCCACCCCCTACAACCACTAGCTGGTTGGCTGCTCCGAGAGAAACTGAAACTTGTCATTTGAGAGCATCCCATCCTCCAAGGACTTTGAGCGAAAATCATCAAGTGAGGAAAACCCAAACCCAAACACCTACAAACCCAAAGTGATTGAGCATCACTGAAGAGATTGATCCTGCGTGGATCCGACGCTTGTTACCTTTGAAGACTATGCTTCTTCCAGACGGTTAGGCGTCATGGTCTAGAGCATCCAAGAGGAATTGTGGATTGCCGAGTGACCGAGTCTGTGAAGGTTTGGAAGTCACTTGAAGACTTACCACGAGTGATTGGGCGAGGTCTGTGTGACCTTAGCTCAAGGAGAATACGGTGAGGACTATGTGTCCTCAGGTTTAAATACCTAGCCGCTCCAACCAGACGTACAACTGAGACAACAGTTGGAACTAGTCTACCAAATCATTGTCTTCACCAAGCTTACCGGTTCTTTTTCTTCAACTCTTTCATTTCCACATAACTGTGTTGTGCACTTGTTCATATCTGTGTTTGAAGAATTTGACTGAAGACTTTCTCAATTTCCTCAGTTCAATTTCTTCAGTCTGTTTGTCTTTATCCCGTGTTATCCTGTGTTTACGCTTTCTGTACTCTATGCTCATCTTCATTTCATTATGATGACCATGCTTGTGTTCTGTTATGTTTACTTTTGAGTACTTATTCCGCTGCAAGTAGTTCTTCGCTAAGGAATTTCCTCACCCGCAAATTGCTCAGTGAAGAATTCATAAAAATTGCCTATTCACCCCCCTCTAGTCGATATAACGCACTTTAAATTGGTACCAGAGCAAGCTACTCCTTTGTTCTGTGTGATTTTGGTTTAACCGCCTGGAGTTTTAGTTATGTCGATTGCAGGTATGATCAAAGTCTCAACTGGGTGTCCTACCTTCGATGGGATGGACTACCCCTACTGGAAGAATAAGATGCATTTGCATCTTGAGGCAATTGATAACAATCTCTGGTATTTGTGGAAAATGGTGTTCCCTCAGTCTCACCTTCTCTGAACGCTACTGATGTGAAGAGATTCAAGCAACTCGATTCACAAGCGAAGAACATCATATGTGGCCATCTGAGCAAAGGGCAGTATGGAAGAGTGAGTGCTTTGGAAACTGCTAAGCTTATCTGGGATAGGCTGTCCAAAGTGAATGAAGGCATCTCAACTCAACGTGACTCTCGTGTTGACGTTCTTCGCAATCTCTTCAACCGCTTCAAGAGACTAGACAATGAAAATGTTCAGCAAACCTTCGATCACCTCACTGACATCTCAAATGAGCTTCAAGCACTTGGTGCCACTGACATCACCGACCATGAGGTGGTGAAGAAATTGTTGAGATCGCTTGATTCCTCATTTGATACTCTGACACTGATGATACAAGAGCGTGCTGACTACAAGTCACTTGATCCTGCTGATATCCTCGAGAGGTTAAATACTCATGAGTTCCATCTTGCTGAAAGAGAGATCTCTATGGTTCGAGCTATGGCAGATCACGTGCACTGAAGGCCAAGGCAGTGTCTGAATCTGAAGATGTAGATTCTGGCAGCAGCCTTGGTGATCCTGAAGAACTAAGCCATGAACTAGCACTGTTCGTGAAGAAATTTCAGAAGTTCTCAAGACATGGTCGCGTTGGAAAACCCTCAAGGAGCAATGATTCCTCATCCAGTGACTACAAGAAGAGGCTTTTTCACAAATGCAAGAAACCTGGTCACTACATTCAAGATTGTCCTCAGTGGGAAAAGGAATCAAAGAAGAAGAAATACAAGGATTATAGTTCTGATGATGCAAAGAAGAAGAAGAATTCCTCAAAGTCTTCATCATCAAAATCCTCAAAGTCTTCATCTCACAAGAAGAGCAGCTCCAAGAAGGCTCGGGCATTCATTGGCAAGGAAATGGACTCCGAGGCTAAATCTGAGGAACATGAGGAAGAGGAGGCATCTGAGGAGTCCGAGTCCGGTGTGGCGAGCCTAGCCCTCGCTACTGCATTCATCAACAAGTCTATCTTCAAGTCTGAAGAAAATGACCTCACCAACAAGGCTGATGAAGGCAATGATGACTACGCTCCCACCTATTGCTTCATGGCAAAGGGTGCCAAGGTACTCAAATATACCTCGTCTGAATGAAGTGAGAATGAATCTGACGAAAACCTCAAGCACAGCTACTCTAAACTTGCTAAGATTGTTGTGAAACAACTTAAGGCTTTTTAAAAGGTTCAAAATATGCTAGACAAAAGTGATGATATGTTGGGTGAAGAAATGGATCGCACTAAAACCTTAACTGAAAATCTTCAGAGACTTCAGTCTAGGTTTGATAACCTTCAAGGTCATCATAACACTCTCTTATCTGATCATGAGAAGCTTTCTTATGAATTTCTTCAAAGAAAGCAAGATCTTGAGAAGCTAAGAGTGAGTTATGAAGATCTTCAGAAGGAGCGCGATTCATTACTTGCTCAACAAATCAGCGCTGCTCAGGAAGAATTTGTTCCTCCATGTTTGAAGTGCATTGAACGTGAATCTGCTAATTCTTCACCTGGATGTTCAAATGCTTCTAATGCTGCAAATTCTTCAACTATCTCTGCTATCACTAATTCCTCATCTGAGGACAATGCTAGTATCACTGATGATGCAGGGCTGAAGGAATTGTACATGACAGGCATGTACAAAAGCCTCAAAGGGCATCAGACTCTTTGTGATGTGCTTAAAAAGCAGATCCTCAACAGGAACCCTAGGAAAGAGGTTATTGCCTTTGAGAGGAAACTCAATGCTGATGGTACATATTGGAAGCCTGAGCAGTACCCCAAAACCTCATGGGTTGCTGCAAAGGGACCTCCAGTTGATCCATCTAATTTATCTGGCTTTACATGTGAATCTCCTCATTCTTCTGATGAGTCATTTGACTCCAACTATAAACTGTTCAAAAATCAGAATGGTGAAGTATTTGCTAGATATGTTGGCACTAATTGCAGGAACGGTTCCCCTATGAAGAAAATCTGGGTTCCCAAAAGGTGCCTTGAAAGTCTTCAGGTGAATGTCCTCATGACACCACCTGTGAAGAATAGGAACCCCAGATCAAATTCTTCATATGGACCAAATTCTTCATATGGATCCAAGTCCTCATGTGGACCAAATTCCTCACATGGATCAAATTCCTCAAAAGGATCAAAGTCCTCATATGATCATTATCGTGCTAACCCCTTTGTTTCGCAGGGAAGAGCTCCTCTTATGTGAAACGAAATGAATACGAGCATTATTCTTCTAATCATTATGTTCATAAGTCCTCGAAGAATTTCTCTGCTTATTCATATGCTTATCCTAACTCCTCTTATGTGAAACGAAATGGACTGGCTTCTATGCCACCTTTCTCGTATGGAGCTCGCAGAGTGATGAACTCTTTGCCACCCCTTCAGATGTGGGTGGTGAAGAAAAAGAACTAATTTCTTGTGCAGGGTCACGTCTCCAGACGTGCTAAAACGTCTGAAGAACTTGCTGGAGACCTGAGAAGTGCCTGAAAGGACGCAGGCTAATCATCAAGAAATGAACTTTCATTTCTCATGTCCTCTACTGCTTTATCTGTTCTATTGTTTGATGAAATTGATCTGATGAATTGATGTCATATTCTTCACTGATGAAGTATATGAGTTCGTAAGTTGCACTAATTCATCTGCAGGATGATCAACCCAAAGCCACTGAGTGGGTCCTCGATAGTGGATGTACAAATCACATGACTGGTGACAAGAATCTATTGATGGATGCTCCCTTATATCCATCGCATTTGAAGCATATCATCTTCACTGACAAAGGCAAAAGCAAGGTATTGGGTCTAGGTAAGGTTGCTATCTCAAAGGATCGGCAGATGGACAAAGTCATGCTCGTCGAGTCCTTAGGATACAACCTCATGTCTGTCTCAATGCTTTGTGATCTTGATATGGTGGATGTCTTTGGCAAGTATCGTTGTGTTGTGATCATGGAAGATGACAATTCCAAAGTCTTCGAAGGCTTTAGGTGAGGAGACTTGTATATTGTTGATTTCTCTACAGGACCACAACCAGCCGTATGCCTACTTGCAAAAGCTTCAGAAGGCTGGCTATGGCATCGATGACTTGGTCATGCGGGCATGAGGAATTTGCACACGCTTGCGAAGAAGAAGCATGTCATTGGCATTGAGAATGTCAAATTCCTCAAGGATCACTTATGCGGAGCCTGTGAAGCTGGAAAGATGACCAAGGCTAAGCATCCATCGAAGACTATCATGACCACTACTCGACCATTTGAATTACTTCACATGGATCTCTTTGGTCCTAATCATTACTCAGCAGTCACAAACGATGCATCTCTCTATGGCTTTGTTATTGTTGATGATTACTCTCGTTACACATGGGTGCATATTGTCACTTACAAACATGAAGTGCAGGAAGTCTTCAAATGATTTTCCTCGAGGGCTTCAACCAACTTTGGTGTGAAGATCAAGCACATCAGGAGTGACAATGGAACTGAGTTCAAGAATTCTGGTCTTGATGACTATCTTGATGAACTTGGTATTACTCATGACTTATCTGCTCCTTATACTCCTCAACAGAATGGCGTCGTGGAGCGCAAGAACAGGACTCTTGCTGAGATGGCTCGCACTATGCTTGATGAATACAAAACGCCTCATCGTTTTTGGATTGAGGCAATTGATACTGCGTGCCACATCATCAACAGAGTTTATCTTCACAAATTCTTCAAGAAGACTGCCTATGAACTCCTCACTGACAAGAAACCCAATGTGAGTTATTTCAAAGTCTTCGGTGCTAAATGTTGGATTAGAGATCCTCATCACAACTCAAAATTTGCACCGAAAGCACATGAAGGTTTTATGCTTGGTTACGGAAAGGACTCGCACACCTACAGAGTCTTCAACAACATTCTTCACAAGGTTGTTGAAACTGTAGATGTGCGGTTCGATGAAACTAATGGCTCGCAAAGAGAGCACCTAGCTTCTGTGATAGATGAACCAGCACCTGAGGAAACTATCAAGTTCAAGGCTACTGAGGATGTCATTCCTACCGAAGAATCTGCTAAAGAATTCATTCCAGAACGTGAAGAACGTCGAGCTGATGCACCTGAAGAAAATGGTGCTGAGGAAAATGGTCCTGAAGAAAATGCTGATCAAATTCCTCGACGACAACTAGCTCATCCTCACGTTGCAAACGAAGTGCAAATTGAGAAGATCATCGATGACATTGAAGCACCAGGTCTTCTCACACGCTCAAGAGCTTCACATTTGTCTAACTTTTGTGGGAACTTTGCTTTTGTCAATATTACAGAGCCCACTAAGGTAGATGAAGCATTTATGGAGCCTGAGTGGATTCAAGCTATGCAAGAAGAATTACATCAATTTGAGCTCAACAACGTCTGGGAACTGGTCAAACGTCCAGATCCTCGCAAGCACAATATCATTGGCACAAAGTGGATCTACCACAACAAGCAAGATGAAAATGGCCTTGTGGTGAGGAATAAGGCACGGCTTGTAGCTCAAGGCTACACACAGGTTGAAGGAATTGATTTCGATGAAACTTTTGCACCTGTTGCTAGGCTTGAGGCTATTCGCATATTACTTGCTTATGCTAATCATCATGATATCACTTTATATCAAATGGATGTGAAAAGTGCATTCCTCAATGGTAAGCTTGAGGAAGAAGTATATGTTGCTCAACCCCGAGGTTTTGAAGATCCAAAGCATCCTGACAAAGTCTTCAGACTAAATAAGGCCCTCTATGGCCTCTGATACTTCGAAGGAATTCCTCATGCAGAAAGGCTTCAAACCCGGTTCACTTGACCCTACTCTTTTCACTAAATCTTATGATGGTGAATTGTTTGTGTGCCAAATATATGTTGATGATATTATCTTTGGCTGTACTGACCAACATTACAGTGATGAATTTGCCTATATGATGAGTGAAGAATATCAAATGTCTATGATGGGAGAATTGAAAATTTTCCTAGGTCTTCAAATTCGTCAACAGCGCAATGGCATATTCATATCTTAGGAGAAGTACCTCAAGGATGTACTGAGGAAATTCGGCATGCAAGATTGCAAAGGGGTCAAAATTCCAATGCCCACAAATGGCCATCTATGCACTGATGAAAATGGTATTGACTTTGATCAAAAGGTATACCGCTCCATGATTGGTTCTTTATTGTAATTATGTGCATCTAGGCCAGATATTATGCTTAGTGTTTGCATGTGTGCCCGATTTCAAGCTACACCGAAGGAATCACACCATAAGGCTGTGAAGCATATTCTTCGATATCTAGCTCACACACCAACACTTGGATTATGGTATCCCAAGGGCTCGGCTTTTGATCTCATTGGATATTCAGACTCTGACTATGCTGGTGATCGTGTGGACCGCAAGTCAACATCTGGCACATGCCATTTCCTTGGACGATGTTTGGTTTGTTGGCCCTCGAAGAAACAGAACTGCGTATCACTGCTACTGCTGAAGCTGAGTACATTGCTGCTGGTTCTTGCTGTGCTCAATTGCTGTGGATGAAGCAAACTCTCAAGGACTACGGCGTCAACATGAAGAATGTGCCTCTCTAATGTGATAATGAGAGTGCCATCAAGATTTCTCACAACCCAGTTCAGCACTCGAAGACAAAGCACATTCAGATTTGTCATCATTTTCTTCATGATCATGTGTTGAAGGGCAACATTTCTATTGAGCATGTGAAGACTGAAGAACAACTAGCCGATATCTTCACAAAGCCCTTGGATGAGAAGAGATTTAGCAAGTTGTGGTGTGAGCTAAATATCTTAGAATCTTCGAATGTTCTTTGAAAACGACACTCATCCTAACACTTATGCAAATTGATGACTTAGATGTGCTACACATGAAGAAACGTTTTTCTTCAATCAATGAAGAATAACACTCTAAGTGTGAAGAAATTAACGAAGAATTTGATTCTCAGAACCCTACGACAATTGTACGGGGTGTCTGAAATCATCATTCTTATACGGTGGGTCACGCCACCACCAAAAGTTGAAAATCTTCAATTTGAGTTTTTCCTCAGTTTTTGAAATTGCTCAGTTGTTCATGTTCTTCAACTTTGCATTGTCTTCACCATTTCCGTCGTTTTTCTTCATTGGCTATTTATATATATGAGTTTATGTCCTCTACAGCATTCACTTATTGCTATTTCTTCATGTTGCTTTTTTCTGCTAAGTGAATGTGATCGGACCCTTCCCCCTCTATGCTAAACTCAACCCAATCTATTCACAAATTCTTCATGTGCGTTCTATTTGAAACTCGTTCAAAATCTTCACTGTGTCCTTGTCAGCTGAAGAATTTGCGAACGGAACTTTTAAACTATCTTATCTAAATTTTTGGCTTTGCCGCTCAAACCGTTCTGCATCCCACGAAAACACTTATCTATTCACCCACGATCTCACATGATCTCCGCTTCTCAGTACGTGGGTGACACATGTCAAGCGAATGAGAAGGGTCAGGGGCACGTTCATCCAATTTCTTCGGGCGAACAGTTTTTCACCGTGGCTATAAATACCCCTCCCCTTCCTCACTTCTCTTTTACTCTGCTCGACCTCACGCCAGCTCGAGCTTCTCAAACCCTAGCGCCGCTGCTACTTCATCGTCTCCGGTGAGGAAGAGCTTCACTACCTCGACCTTGTCGCCGTCGTACTCGCGCCGGCCACGGACTTCTTCACTCCACCACCGCCGTAGCTGTCTTCCTCAGCCAAGTTAGGGCGTGGAAGATCTGAACTGACGAACTTCACATCTACACTTCCCAGTTCACCGTGTTCTTCGTCCAGGGTAATTAAAAGTTACTTTTACTGCCCTCTTTGATTCAAATGATTACTACAAAATCTTCAAAGGTGTTTTTCTTCAAATCTTCACACACTAAACACCTCACGTGTCATCTGTTCTTGATTCATTTCTCTAAGCTACATTTTTCTTCAAGATTCCTCAATTGTGTGGATTCTCAATCTATACAACTCTGGAACCTAAGACAAAGAACGCTTAGTGAAATTCTTCAAGACTCATCTGGTCAAATTCCTCGAAGAAAAGTTGCATACATCTTTAGAGAATTCCATTGTTCAAATTCCTCATATGAAGAAAATGGCTGATGGTAAGAAGCCACAGAAAGGAGGAAAGAGGCCTGAAATCAATACTGCTTTTGAGATCTTTGATGACATATACAAGGATTACTGCACTCATGATGAGGCCAAGTTTGGCAAGGAGGACAAAAATTAGCGCAAGGTGCGCATTCAAAGAATAGAGAGGAGATGGGCAAGAGAGTGGAGGGAGTACAGGTATGTTACTCCCAAGTATATGAAGAAATTCGCTCTAAATCCTCCATGCCCAAGACCTCCATTGGCACCTGGCCAAGAAGCTGATCCCACCAGCCTCAAGCACGGCGAGGATTATCCTGATGAATGGGCCAAGCGCCAGGCGAAATTGGCCAAACAAGCAAGAGAAGCAGTGAGGAAATTCAACGGAGACTCTGCTGCTGCTGCTGCCACTACTGAGGCTCTGCTATCAAGCCGAAGAAGGCCATGGCAGAGAAGCCTGCTCAAAAGCCAAGTGCTTCACCTTCAATGCCCTCACGGCCAAGTTCCTCAGCAATACCCTCACGGCCAGAATCCTCAAAGCCCTCACGGCCAACTCCTCATGCCGCTCCCGCTCCAAAGTCCTCAGCTGCTCCGACTAAATCCTCTGCACCTGTGCACCTTGCCACGTGCCAAAGGACAACATGCATCTCTATTGCCTCAGGAGCTTCTGCTAGTTCCTCAGCTGCACCAAATTCTTCAACTGGACCGTCTCTGCTGAAGACAAAGGCCACTGCTGGACGAGGCTCTCGCCCAAGTCCTCACAAGAAGCAGGTCGCCTTCCAAGTGTCGTCTGATGAAGACGAAGCTGATGATGAGGAACTTGCCGAAATCATCAGAGACAGGCAGGTCAAGTCCGCTAGAGCCAAAGGCAGCAATGTGCCTCTTCTTCTGGATCCGAAGCTGATCCTAGACTTCATTGACCTATGGCACAAGGATCCCAACACGCCTTTGCCGGAGATGAACCTCACTCCTGGTCAAAGTCATGTTTTGACTGCCTTCATTGAAGAAGAGAAATGGAAATTTGAACAAGGAAGAAGAGTGAAGAAAGCGCAGTACAAGAAACAACGTTTTCTGAAGCAAAATGTTCTGAAGCTTTCCCCCGAAGAACTCGTTGCCTTGCAAGCTGAGATCAAGCAACTGAGTGATGAATTTGATCGTTACTACGCTGACTGGCTTGGAGCCAAAGTCAGGTTTGTGAACTTAACTGAAAATTTCACCTCCAATGTTGCAGCTCCAACGCAACCAGAAAATCCTCAGGCTTCAGCATCTACTCAGCCGACTGAAGAAAATGCCAGCACCGCTGATGACATTCAGGCCGCTGAACAAAATCAGAGTACCAGGGATGATGACTGCATTCCAGCCGCTGATGAAATTGCCAGGGCATCCACTAGTGGTGCGCCTGAAGAAAATGAAGAAGTCAGGGCAACTGCATCGTTGTGCCTGAAGAAATTCAACCAAATTCCTCTGCTCCTCCTGCGCCTACCCCAACTCCAATCCTTCCATCTGCAACAGTTGTGAAGAAGACCAAGGCTGCAGAGCATGCAGCTGTAAAGAAAAGGAAAGCATCAACTCCATCAGATTCTTCAGCTCCGAAGAAGATGAAGCCGTTGACCAGCTCTTATGCAAATCCAATTGATGCTGTTCCTATCTCAACCATGCCATCAAAGGACCTTGTTCCTTTTGATGAAGATTATGTGATTCCAAGTGAATGCGATGAAGAGAATCCTTCTGCTGCTTCGCCAGAGCAGTTGGATGAATAAATTGAAGTGGATGCAATCCCTTCAACCCCGACAGTTGTCAGGACCCCGATTCTAAGTCACACCGATCTAGCCTGTAGCACCTCATATCACTTTGCGGCCTCACGCACGGTATTCCCACGGGTGTCGCCTTACCATGGCCCGGGACCGTTTGCGCCTTTTGGCTCACGTATATGATAGTGTCGCTAGCATCCATATGACAGAGAACCCAGGCCAACATGGCTAGTCGTGAACCCAAAGTGGCACTAACTTACGGGGACAGGCATACATGAATCAACATCGAGCATGTCGGTCAGCAGCGTGCGAATCCGGGCTGTAGCACTGGGCTAATAGGACTCCGGGAACCCGGGCTATAGCAGGCTAGGCAGGACTTCGGATGTCACCGCGTGACATTTCCCCGAAGGGACAGACACATGAACGAAGTGAATCACATGCTGGCCAGTCAAGTGTTCCGGAGCAGCAGTGCTGGGCTAGCAGGACTCCGGTGAACCGGGCTGTAGCGGACTACTATGGCTCATGGAAGCACAAGACTACATTTCCCCATAAGAGAGGCTACAAGGGATAAACAACTAGGTTGTCGGATCCCACACATACCAAGCATTTCAATCATACACACAATATGCTCGATATGTGCAAATACAACACGGCATCACAACAAGACTCTACGACTCAGAGTATTTATTCATTAGGCTCCGAGGAGCGAGATATTACAAACATGGGTCTTATGACCCAACATTCAGAGCATACAAGTCAAACACACGCGGAAGCTTAACATGTCTGAGTACAGACATCTACAAATGAAAAAGGCTGAGAAGCCTGACTATCTACAAGATCCTGCCGAGGGCACAAGATCGTAGCTGAGGTAAAAAGCTAAACGTCGAAGTCCACACGGAACTACTAGCGAGACTGACGTCTCTCTGCAAAACATAAAATGGGCAAACGTGAGTACAATTGTACCCAGCAAGACTTACATTAGAACTATCTACATATGCATCAGTATCAAAAGGGGGTGGTGGAGTTTAACTGCAGCAAGCCAGCTTTGACTCGGTGGCTATCCTGAACTACGACTGCAAGTAACTCTTTTGAGGTGGCGCACACGAGTCCACATATTCACCATATCAATACACCACTATGGATCCGCTCCCGTCTCCCTACGAGAACGCCATCCATAGCACTCACGCTTATCTTGCGCATTTTAGAGTATCCACTTTCACTTGTCTATGAACTGTACAGGCAACCCAGAAGTCCTTTACCAAATCGTGTTCACACACTTAGCTCTCAACAGTAGGACATGTTCACCACATTACAATTCATCCCCGATGTGACACAACTCTAAGCAATAGCAGGCATGACAAACAGGCATGAATGAGTAGGCACATCAGGGCTCAAACAACTCCTACTCATGCTAGTGGGGTTCATCTATTTACTGTGGCAATGACAGGTCATGCAGAGGAAAGGGGTTCAACTACCGCAGCATGTAACAGTTGAATCGTTGTTGTCCTAATGCAGTAAAAGAGAGCAGAAGCGAGAGAGTGGGTTTGTATCCGAATGAACAAGGGGGTTTTGCTTGCCTGGCACTTCTAAAGATAGCATTGAGTCTTCATTAGTGTCAACGATCACAACGCCGGAACATCGTCTACCGAGAGGGGACAGATACCGGCAACAGAGAAGAAATACAATCAATGCAATGCACAATATGATGCATGACCATGACATGGCAATATGAATGTGTTTTGGGCTAATGCAAGCTAGAACAGATTGAGATGAGTCCATTTGAACCAAAGATTCAAATGCAAACCCATTTTATAGTCATATCAGTGCATTATTTTGTTTCATCTAAACAGCATTGTTAGGTTGCTCTAACATGTATGAAACTAGTACAGATGGATAGATTGGATTTTTCTGATCATTTTTCATATATAATTTGTTTCATTTGGAGTTATGGTTGAATGTCTATGAATTTTTGAAGTTGTAGTATTTTCTGGAATTTCCTGTATAAGAATAATTCCAGTAATTAAATTACTGCGTCAGCACTACGTTAGGATGACGTCAACAAGTCAACAACGGCTGGTCCAGGTCAAACCTGACCAGTGGAGCCCACTGGTCAGTGACTCAGCTAACTAACCGAGTTAGTTAGTGCTAATCTAACCCTAACTAGGCTGTTAGCAGGGCGGGGCCCACATGTCAGTGAGTTTAGTGGCTAACTAAATTTAATTAGTGTCTAACTAAAATCTAAACTAATCTAACAGGGGCGGCCCCACCTGTCATTGACCCTGGGGGGTCAAATCCTCGGTCAACCGGGGCTAATCCACCGGCGACTCGACGCCGGCGAGGCCAGACGCGGCGGCGAGGTGCGGGATTCCTCCTCCGGCGACCAAATGGCCGGCGGAGGGCATCTACGTGATGCGGACGAACTCGCGCATCAAGTGGTGGTGGCGGTTGGGCCTGGGGTGGCCGGGGTTGTCGCCGGCGTCGTCCTTGGCGGTCGCCGGAGCTCAGGTGAGCTCGGGGTCGACGCTACGGTGGCCGGGGAGGCTCGTACGGGGCACCTACGTGCTCTACGTGGCGCGGGAAGGAAGTTGAGCACAACGGACGGACCGCTAGGTGGCCGGAGGCTCGTCGGCGGCGGTCACAGGCGGCGGCGCGTGCGGGCGAGCAAGGTGCGGCGGCTACGGCGCACGAGAGCGAGAACAGAGAGGGGGAAACGGTTCGGTGGCTCACGGCGGTTGCAGCAGGCGTCGAAGCGGGCTCGGGGAAGGCCGGACGGCAATGATTCGATGATGGGGATCCGCGGCGGCCGACGATGAAGAAGAGGTCGGGGACGGCGTTTTGAGGCGTCTGGCGTCGAGTGGGTAGACGGGGAGGACGAGGGCGTCGAGGCAGAGGCCATGGACACATCGGCGAGGCGAGCGGGGGCCTGTGGCCGTGGCTACGGCGAGTGGTGGTGACGGCGGCGCTCTGGTGTGTTCGCGAGAGAGCCAGGGAAGGGGATGGGTCGAGGAGGTGAGCGAGGGGTTCCAGGGGGTGCGTGGCGTCTCCAGCCAGCTCCAAGCGGTCGGCGGCAAGCAGGAGGAGGCGTGGCGAGCTCGGCGGTGTCGCGGTGTCCCTCCTCTGCTTACTGGCAGAGGTAGGCGATGACTAGCACCAGGCCAGTGGGCTGGGCCGTGCTGGGCCAGGCCAGGTAAGCGCCAGGTAAGACTCCCTTTTCACTTATGTTTTATGTTTTCTTTTTCTGTTATTTGTTTTGATTTAGTTTTAAGCACTAAACCATTTTGCTTTCTTCTGATAATTTTGCAGGGACTAAAAGGATTATCCCAAAGCCCCTCACAATTTGTCAGAATTATTGGACACATATTTGATATATAGCAAATATAAATCCAATGCAAATAGTTATGGCATTAGCTTCAAATGCCCAAAATAAATATTTATGAGCTCCTAAAAATATTGGTTTGAATTTTAATTCTGGCCAATATTTTCATAGAGAAACATGAACATTTTCTTGGACCTATTTGAAGCAATTTTTATCTTGGTCTTTTTCAGAAATGATTTCTGAGGCTTTCACATGTCCCCACTTCAAATTCATTGAAATTTAAACATGATGCACACATGACTAGCTAGCCTAGAGCAAACCAAAACTAGGGATGTGACAACTCACCCCCACTAAACAAGAATCTCGTCCCGAGATTCAAGCGTAGGGTAAGAGGAAGAGAGGACACAAAAGCTAACACAATCTTCACGATCCAATACCCTCATCGAAGATGTTGACTCATTGCTTCAAATTGATCTTGTCGTCTTTGCTTTCGGGATCTTCGTCCAACATGATGACAACAGAAGAAACTCTATAGGAATCCATCTTCTTAAAGATCGAGCAACTCACGATCAACTCACGGAATGAGATGTTGAACATCTCTCGAGCCAAGACACGGAACATACATCTAGAGGGAAGAAGTGAAACAGAGAATGAAGATTCAAGTTGATAAGCACAATTCCACGCTGAATTAGATGGTGCATGGTTTCAAGATAATGAGGAGTTGTCTGCCATCATTCCATAACGGGGCAACTTAGGGAGGGTGGCTCATAGAAATATTCCCTTAAGTGGCAAAAAGTATTACTTTTGATTCAGAGATCATTGAAACTCTTCATACCAGCGTAAGGAAATTTACAAATGATCGTTTGAAAGAATTCAAAAGAATGGCACACTCAATTTGGAAAGGAAACTATGGTTATAGAACAACTCGGCAAATGGAAGGCACATTCTAGTTGATACCAAGGATATAACCTAGTGACTGAGCGTGCTTTCAAGAACTTGAGCATTTCCATATTCATCAAGGTTTTACCAACATCCGTGCCGAGGATCCTGGCAACACATCATACTACCATGATGAACGGTGATGGAGGATGCAGGTGCAAAGGAGGACAACACTTTCTCAGATTTTTCCTTAGCAATGCCAAAGAAGCAGATCTGGATGATCGACCGAGAGACATTTAGCACTCCGCTTCTAATGTTCTCCTTGATGTTCTAGCTACCATGGTTATGCAAAAAAAACATCAACATGGCCATCAAGTAAAGGTCGGACTTCGGAAGCACAAGAATCCAAGGAATATCTACGGAAGTAGAATCTTATGAAATCCTTATGGAGAGGTGGCCAACTTCCTCAATCAAGATACTATACTAATAGGTCTTGCGGCTGGGTGTGTCGGCCACGGCATCCACTTTACCGGTTACAGAGAGACCAATATTATAGTTCTTGGGAAACGTTCCAACCATCATATCTGCCTGAGATTCAGATCTGGTTGGTGTCAGGATATTCTAGGCTCATCAAGTCTGGTTAGAAAAATGAAAGTTTGCAACACAAGTCGACGAGATGACGTTGCAGAATTCTCGGGAAATGGACTACTATGGTAAGCTCCAAAACATGAGCTGGTTCTGCTACAAACATGTGAACATGCTGTCCCAGACAAGCATGACCACGTAGTAGTCTTATATTAAAACACTATTGAGTTCAGGTTGGGAACCATCATCGAGGATAACAAAGTCCTAACATAAGTCATGATTCTTAAGAAGGAATTTCTTCTCCTTGAACAAATCAATCAGTGGCTTCGTGTGCTAGGGATACATTACAGAGTGAAGATGATCAGTCTATCAAACCATAGAATACTTCGCACATGCATGACTAACTTGGGATGATTCCAGAGGAAGAAAAACAAACTTTCTCAAATTCACGGTGGCAACTTAGTTCAGATACACGTGAATTAGAGGAAGTCACTTTTTACACCGAACATATGCTTCATGAGCTAGCATGAAGAAATGCTTTCAAAGTTTCCAGCACTAGCTTAATGTTCAACATGAATCATGGACAAGATGAAAATATTGCCGATGGGCTCAACAACAGGTCATCCAAATTTCCATGAAGATGGAATTCCACAACTATGTGAACAAAGCGATAGCATTGGTCAAACCCAAAGAATATAATGGTGTATGCTCGAGGAAACAACCACGAGTAAGACAACATTACGAATATCGTTGGTTATGATTTGATTTGAGGATAGCCCATACTCAAATCAAAGATTGGATAAGGTGATAGGTCCATTAACTGATCACGAGGGTCAATCGATGAAAATACCATCTTTCTTCAACACACATACAAGATATCCCTTAAGATGAACTAAGTCGGACAAGCTTTTGTCTTCCAACTCTCCAAGTTGTTGTTTGGCTTAACCAACTAGCTCAGGGGTATCCAACACGGATTCTTGGAGAAGGGGTGGTTTATAAAAAAAACCAACTTAATCACGAGCTCAACATAACAGTCAGGGGACAACCTGGTGATACTTTCGAGAAGATATTCGGAAAATCACGAACCACCAATATGTTATTAAGCTCGAGAACAATCTTGCTTTTCAGAGCAAGACGATATGACCGAATAAGCAAGGACTGACACTATCCTAACTCATTGATCGAAAAGGGCACCGGGAATAAGGACTGGGTAGCACGATCAACCTTAGGATGTGATTCAGTAACCAACACGCTAAGGATGAAATTATTGTCCCTTAACTACCAAGCAACGGAGTTGCTAGGAATATAGATTACACGCATCACGATTCACTTGTCGGTGTTCCGGTTACAGAACACGGGACCGAGAAATGAATGATGATGGCGAGGAGTATCACTGCGTCAAGAATTCACAAAAGGTGGTGCAATTCCTACGACATTCTCGACATAAAGGGGGTAGTACTCGAAGGTAGAACAGAACAAAGCTGGTTAGGCATTTGATCTGCGGAATACAACTACTTTGACCCAATCCCAAGGATGGACGAGGTACTGGAGTTTGTTTCTCCTAGTCATTCCGGATTAGAATGGCTTGACAGACCACAAGAATAATAGGCATCGATAACACAAATGCACAATTACTCCTGACTATCAATTGATAGACGAGGGCCAGAAAATAACTAAAGAGGGACAACCCAAAGGAACATATGTTTTTCTGAGTTGTGGATGCATGGATTAGTATGTCGAACAAATTCAACATATTTCTTCCGGATAACCCATGCAGAGGAGGAAGGACTGGCAGAGTCACAATATGAATGGAGTACTCCTCAAGAGCACTCTAGTTGTGATCTTTCGGTTCCGCGAGGAACTTCTTCCATAAGCAGTTCATGATATTTGGAAGAAGGATATACCATGAACCTCGAGGACTATCGCAAAGGTTACTAATATCCTAAAGGAACGAGCAAACACTATCAACAGGAGCTAAGTGGAGTGAATCTCGAGTTCAGAAACCCGGGAATAGAATGCCTACTAACTAAGTGGCATCACGGGATGCTTTCGAGAATAATGGCCAGAATCATCACACTGGGGATGCAAGCATTGCTAGATTACTAAATGGTCCTCTAAGACACCTAGGGTCATAATAATAACTCCAACATATATGTCAAGGCAACAGAGTACCTCAACTCAACGATTAGTGTGGTTAATCTGGCCCAAAGGAACATCAAGAACGGAAAGAAGGGATTTGCAAATGCGTCAGATTATTTAGAAGCCTGGGATGACTCGGACAGCATAACGGCTGTAAATGCTCAAAGGATTTGAGACATCCTGCAAAAATGGTGGCATAACCACTTAGAAGCACAATAACAAGGTTTTGAGGCCAGATATGAACATACGAAAGTAGTAGGAACTGAACTGAGGCTTGAAACCAACAAACCTATAAGTCTACGGATTAGTAACACGTGATCCTGATAGAAAGATGAGAAGCCTAGTTCTTAATCCCCGCAGAAAAGAAGAGGGTGACTCGGATCAGAAGGGCATAAGGTAAAGGAGTAAAAAGAGCCTTACGTTCCCATCCACAATCAATTCCCTTATATAACTAAAGCATTTCTAGACTCAACTTTGACCAGTTTGGCTTGGTAATCCTACAGGCAGTCAGGCTCTGATACCAAAGCTTTCAGGACCCCGATTCTAAGTCACACCGATCTAGCCTGTAGCACCTCATATCACTTTGTGGCCTCACGCACGGTATTCCCACGGGTGTCGCCTTACCATGGCCCGGGACCGTTTGCGCCTTTTGGCTCACGTATATGATAGTGTCGCTAGCATCCATATGACAAAGAACCCGGGCCGACATGGCTAGTCGTGAACCCAAAGTGGCACTAACTTACGGGGACAGGCATACATGAATCAACATCGAGCATGTCGGTCAGCAGCGTGCGAATCCGGGCTGTAGCACTGGGCTAACAGGACTCCGGGAACCCGGGCTGTAGCAGGCTAGGCAGGACTCCGGATGTCACCGCGTGACATTTCCCCGAAGGGACAGACACAGGAACGAAGTGAATCACATGCTGGCCAGTCAAGTGTTCCGGAGCAGCAATGCTGGGCTAGCAGGACTCCGGTGAACCGGGCTGTAGCGGACTACTATGGCTCATGGAAGCACAAGACTACATTTCCCCATAAGAGAGGCTACAAGGGATAAACAACTAGGTTGTCGGATCCCACACATACCAAGCATTTCAATCATACACACAATATGCTCGATATGTGCAAATACAACACGGCATCACAACAAGACTCTACGACTCAGAGTATTTATTCATTAGGCTCCGAGGAGCGAGATATTACAAACATGGGTCTTATGACCCAACATTCAGAGCATACAAGTCAAACACACGCGGAAGCTTAACATGTCTGAGTACAGACATCTACAAATGAAAAAGGCTGAGAAGCCTGACTATCTACAAGATCCTGCCGAGGGCACAAGATCGTAGCTGAGGTAAAAAGCTAAACGTCGAAGTCCACACGGAACTACTAGCGAGACTGACGTCTCTCTGCAAAACATAAAATGGGCAAACGTGAGTACAATTGTACCCAGCAAGACTTACATTAGAACTATCTACATATGCATCAGTATCAAAAGGGGGTGGTGGAGTTTAACTGCAGCAAGCCAGCTTTGACTCGGTGGCTATCCTGAACTACGACTGCAAGTAACTCTTTTGAGGTGGCGCACACGAGTCCACATATTCACCATATCAATACACCACTATGGATCCGCTCCCGTCTCCCTACGAGAACGCCATCCATAGCACTCATGCTTATCTTGCGCATTTTAGAGTATCCACTTTCACTTGTCTATGAACTGTACAGGCAACCCAGAAGTCCTTTACCAAATCGTGTTCACACACTTAGCTCTCAACAGTAGGACATGTTCACCACATTACAATTCATCCCCGATGAATCAGACCTGACACAACTCTAAGCAATAGCATGCATGACAAACAGGCATGAATGAGTAGGCACATCAGGGCTCAAACAACTCCTACTCATGCTAGTGGGTTTCATCTATTTACTGTGGCAATGACAGGTCATGCAGAGGAAAGGGGTTCAACTACCGCAGCATGTAACAATTGAATCGTTGTTGTCCTAATGCAGTAAAAGAGAGCAGAAGCGAGAGAGTGGGTTTGTATAGGAATGAACAAGGGGTTTTTTCTTGCCTGGCACTTCTGAAGATAGCATTGAGTCTTCATTAGTGTCAACGATCACAACGCCGAAACATCGTCTACCGAGAGGGGACAAATACCGGCAACAGAGAAGAAATACAATCAATGCAATGCACAATATGATGCATGATCATGACATGGCAATATGAATGTGTTTTGGGCTAATGCAAGCTAGAACAGATTGAGATGAGTCCATTTGAACCAAAGATTCAAATGCAAACCCATTTTATAGAGTCATATAAGTGCATTATCTTGTTTCATCTAAACAGCATGGTTAGGTTGCTCTAACATGCATGAAACCAGTACAGATGGATAGATTGGATTTTTCTGATCATTTTTCATATATAATTTGTTTCATTTGGAGTTATGGTTGAATTTCTATGAATTTTTGAAGTTGTAGTATTTTCGGGAATTTCCTGTATAAGAATAATTCCAGTAATTAAATTACTGCATCAGCACTACGTCAGGATGACGTCAGCAAGTCAACAGCGGCTGGTCCAGGTCAAACCTGACCAGTGGAGCCCACTGGTCAGTGACTCAGCTAACTAACCGAGTTAGTTAGTGCTAATCTAACCCTAACTAGGCTGTTAGCAGGGCGGGGCCCACATGTCAGTGAGTTTAGTGGCTAACTAAATTTAATTAGCATCTAACTAAAATCTAAACTAATCTAGCAGGGGCGGCCCCACCTGTCATTGACCCTGGGGGGTCAAATCCTCGGTC
Organism: Triticum aestivum; assembly: GCF_018294505.1. Classification (NCBI taxonomy): domain Eukaryota; kingdom Viridiplantae; phylum Streptophyta; class Magnoliopsida; order Poales; family Poaceae; genus Triticum; species Triticum aestivum. The sequence continues at coordinate 145,320,595 of NC_057802.1, forward strand.
AACCGGGGCTAATCCACCGGCGACTCGACGCCGGCGAGGCCAGACGCGGCGGCGAGGTGCGGGATTCCTCCTCCGGCGACCAAATGGCCGGCGGAGGGCATCTACGTGATGCGGACGAACTCGCGCATCGAGTGGTGGTGGCGGTTGGGCCTGGGGTGGCCGGGGTTGTCGCCGGCGTCGTCCTTGGCGGTCGTCGGAGCTCGGGTGAGCTCGGGGTCGATGCTACGGTGGCCGGGGAGGCTCGTGCGGGGCACCTACATGCTCTACGTGGCGCGGGAAGGAAGTTGAGCACAACAGACGGACCGCTAGGTGGCCGGAGGCTCGTCGGCGGCGGTCACAGGCGGTGGCGCTTGCGGGCGAGCAAGGTGCGGCAGCTACGGCGCACGAGAGCGAGAACAGAGAGGGGGAAACGGTTCGGTGGCTCACGGCGGTTGCAGCAGGCGTCGAAGCGGGCTCGGGGAAGGCCGGACGGCAACGATTCGACAATGGGGATCCGCGCCGGCCGACGATGAAGAAGAGGTCGGGGACGGCGTTTTGAGGCGTCTGGCGTCGAGTGGGTAGACGGGGAGGACGAGGGCGTCGAGGCGGAGGCCATGGACACGTCGGCGAGGCGAGCGGGGGCCTGTGGCCGTGGCTACGGCGAGCGGTGGTGACGGCGGCGCTCGGGTGTGTTCGCGAGAGAGCCAGGGAAGGGGATGGGTCGAGGAGGTGAGCGAGGGGTTCCAGGGGGTGCGTGGCGTCTCCAGCCAGCTCCAAGCGGTCGGCGGCAAGCAGGAGGATGCGTGGCGAGCTCGGCGGTGTCGCGGTGTCCCTGCTCTGCCTACTGGCAGAGGTAGGCGATGACTGGCACCAGGCCAGTGGGCTGGGCCGTGCTGGGCCAGGCCAGGTAAGCGCGAGGTAAGACTCCTTTTTCACTTCTGTTTTCTGTTTTCTTTTTCTGTTATTTGTTTTTATTTAGTTTTAAGCACTAAACCATTTTGCTTTCTTCTAATAATTTTGCAGGGACTAAAAGGATTATCCCAAAGCCCCTCACAATTTGTCAGAATTATTGGACACATATTCGATATATAGCAAATATAAATCCAATGCAAATAGTTATTGCATTAGCTTCAAATGCCCAAAATAAATATTTATGAGCTCCTAAAAATATTGGTTTGAATTTTAATTCTGGCCAATATTTTCATAGAGAAACATGAACATTTTCTTGGACCTATTTGAAGCAATTTTTATCTTGATCTTTTTCAGAAATGATTTCTGAGGCTTTCACATGTCCCCATTTCAAATTCATTGAAATTTAAACATGATGCACACATGACTAGCTAGCCTAGAGCAAACCAGAACTAGGGATGTGACAACAGTTTCCTCACGTGTGCCTCAGTTCACTGCTGAAGAGGCCAGCGTTGAAGAAATGGAAGAAGAAGATGTGGACATTGGTTGTACCACACCCGTGCTGAATGATGACTTTTGGGAAAGTCAGCACCCCAACTCTCCACTATTCACACAGTTGCAACAAATTCCTCAGTCCCCAGTAACTACAGTACAAATGGGATCTGATGAACCACATGCCACATCGTCTGTCCATGAAGAGATTCTTGCCACTAGTGCTAAAGAAATTGTGAATGAAGAATTGAAGACTCAGGCTGTCACTGAAGAAGAAGTTGAAATTCCTCAGCTTGTGCAACCTGTGATTGCAATTCCTGAGGTGATGATGCAATTGACTGACACTCCTCAGCCCAAGCCAAAGGATCCATTCTCAAAGAAGCAGAAATTTAAGGCTGATGACTTCTTCGGCGAGCACGTGTTCTTCACTGACTATAATCCCTATGATTCTGCTCGTCTTAGAAGGAAGCGCTTCTGGACCGCCAGCCAGGCCAACTTCTATTATTCACTGCTCTTCAACAAGGATAAAGTCTTCGACCACGAGCATATTCCTCAAGTGGACATGGAATCACTGCCATGCTTCACTCCGGTCCTCAGCGTGCTTCATGACGCAGGCCTCCTCAACTTTTGCACATACATAGTTGATTGGAATGTAGAGCTCATTCTTCAATTCTACGCAACACTGCACATCACCGAAGATGCTGACGATGTGAACTCCTGGGTTTTGGACTGGATGACCGAAAACACTCACTATAAGGCATCGGCCTCTGAATTACTTCACGCCTTGCCCATTAGTCCTCCACCTAAAGGAGCTCGTTGCCTGTACTAAGAGCCCGAACTTACTGCCCATTATATGCAAGTTCTTATGAAGCCTCTGAAACTTGGTCAAGCCTCAAGGACCAAATTCCTCATGAAGGAATTGCAGTATGTACCAAGAACAGTCTATCGCATCCTGACGAAGACTATGAGTCCAATAAAAGGCCACGACTCCTCTGATGAGGAAATTGTTGGCATCATGAAGAATCTGGTATTCAACATCATTCATGGCATCCCTGTCAACTCTCATGCTTTCTTCATGAGGACTCTGGCAAATGTTGCACTTTCTCCATTTGAGCTGAAGCCTTATGCACCGTGGATTATGAGATTCCTCAGAACAAGGTCTTCACTCAACTATAAGGCTGATTTTCAGAATCACCTCAGCTACTTGCCCCCAATCGAAGTCCTCAAGCGGACCTATTCCTCAGCTAATGAAAAGGGCACGGCACCTGCTGTGATTGATGAAGGCATTCGTCCATTGGATGGTCAGTTTAGCAAAGCTACATCTTATTCCACCAATGATGACTCTGCCACTCATGATTCTGCTGCTAATGCATCCAAGCCAAATCCTCAAGCCACTGCTCCTCGTGTGATGACTGACCGTGAGCTTCTGCTTAGTCTTCACTAGAAGGTGGATCGAAACCATAAATGCGTTAAGCGTCAGTTTGGTTCTATTCTTCACAACATGACTGCTACACATAATGAGTGAAGAAAAACCATTACTACCTCCATGAAGTCTTCGGTCGCACCTGGGCTATCTTATCTCATCTGTATGGCGAAGAAGATCTGAAGCAAATGGGTCTCAAGGAAGATTTTGACTGGTCTGCTCCTCCATCGAAGAAATACAAGAAGGTCAAGGTTCGTTCCTTGGTGGTCAGCTCATATTCTTCATCGCGCGAAATCGACGAGCATGAAGACTTGGACGACACTGCGGCAGGCCCTACAACGACAAAACGACCCCAACAACGCTGGCGCTCCTCCATCAACTTGATATTCTTCAGGGGCATTAGTCCTCATTTTCAACCCTTTTGGTCATTCGATGACAAAGGGGGAGAAATTTGAGTTAGTCTTCAAGCGGGTCTATCTTATATGGGCATTTTTTTGGCAAGTTACAACTCTCGTTCTTTTGATGACTTTGCTGGATCGAGTTGTAAACTTAAACTCTATGGTGGCCTGATACTTTTGCTGAGCTTTTCTGCATGCTTATTCCTCATTAATGTTTATGCACGCATGCTGAATTACATCAGTCACCATATTTCATCATGCATTTCAAATTCTACATATTTTATGTCAAATGCGTGTATGAATTACAAGATATAGGGGGAGATCTCCATGATTCTACTCTTCAAGTGTGCATTGCTTCAAAAGAAAATTCCTCACTATGCACATCTTCAGGGGGAGTTCTTCTATATCTTGCAATCAAATTCCTCAATATCAGTATTTACACTTCATATGTTTATCCCCGTTGAAAACATAACCTATATTGTCATCAATCACCAAAAAGGGGGAGATTGTAAGTGCATCTAGTGCCCCTTAGTGATTTTGGTGTATTGAAGACTTATAGGTTAAGGGACTAATGTGTTTATGAGTGTACACAGGTCTATAAGTCTATGAGGAGTTTGATATTTACAGAGAAAGTCGACCCTAAAAATGAAGTTCTTCATCTGAAGACTTTGGATTTCTGAAGACTTTCTAAAGACTTTGAAAGTGAAGAAATTGGTGTAACCCTGAAGACTTGGTATTCATTCGAGGAACATGAAACGTGAATACTTTTGTTTTCATAGTTTATTTTTCTCTTTCTTGAGTCATAGGAATCACCGTACTGTTAAAGGGGGTCGAGGAAATACTAAGGAAAAATTTCCATGTGATGCTCAACTCAAAATCCTACACCCACCAATCCCTTCGAGTGAAGCCATTGGAAATCTCATACAGTTCAGTCATATTCTTCAGTGACAGAGACGAAGTTCTTCTGGTCTCTGAGGAATTTGTTCTGACTGAGGAGCTAGGAATTCGCCAGTGCGGATTGCCTACACAGTGAGGAACATGATAGCCTTTGAGAGTCAAATTTCCGACCGTTGCTGTTCTACGCGCCAGCTGTCCCAAAATATCTACCCACCTAACGGTCATATCATTGAAGGGCATTTATGTCTTATCATGTCAGGCTGCTCCCTAGGCTATAAATAGCCACCCCCTACAACCACTAGCTGGTTGGCTGCTCCAAGAGGAACTGACACTTGTCATTTGAGAGCATCCCATCCTCCAAGGACTTTGAGCGAAAATCATCAAGTGAGGAAAACCCAAACCCAAACACCTACAAACCCAAAGTGATTGAGCATCACTGAAGAGATTGATCCTGCGTGGATCCGATGCTTGTTACCTTTGAAGACTGTGCTTCTTCCAGACGGTTAGGCGTCATGGTCTAGAGCATCCAAGAGGAATTGTGGATCGCCGAGTGACCGAGTCTGTGAAGGTTTGGAAGTCACCTGAAGACTTACCACGAGTGATTGGGCGAGGTCTGTGTGACCTTAGCTCAAGGAGAATAAGGTGAGGACTATGTGTCCGGGACTGTGTGTCCTCAGGTTTAAATACCTAGCCGCTCCAACCAGACGTACATCTGAGACAACAGTTGGAACTGGTCTACCAAATCATTGTCTTCACCAAGCTTATTGGTTCTTTTTCTTCAACTCTTTCATTTCCTCATAACTGTGTTGTGCACTTGTTCATATCTGTGTTTGAAGACTTTGACTGAAGACTTTCTCAATTTCCTCAGTTCAATTTCTTTGGTCTGTTTGTCTTCATCCTGTGTTATCCTGTGTTTACGCTTTCTGTACTCTGTGCTCATCTTCATTTCATCATGATGACCATGCTTGTGTTCTGTTATGTTTACTTTTGAGTACTTATTCCGCTGCAAGTAGTTCTTCGCTAAGGAATTTCCTCACCCGCAAATTCCTCAGTGAAGAATTCATAAAAATCGCCTATTCACCCCCCTCTAGTCGATATAACGCACATTCAATTAGTATCAGAGCAAGGTACTCCCTTGTTCTGTGTGATTTTGGTTTAACCGCCTGGAGTTTTAGTTATGTCGATCGCAGGTATGATCAAAGTCTCAGCTGGGTGTCCTACCTTCGATGGGACAGACTACCCCTACTGGAAGAATAAGATGCATATGCATCTTGAGGCAATTGATAACGATCTCTGGTATGTTGTGGAAAATGGTGTTCCCTCAGTCTCACCTTCTCTGAATGCTACTGATGTGAAGAGATTCAAGCAACTCGATTCACAAGCAAAGAACATCATATGTGGCCATCTGAGCAAAGGGCAGTATGGAAGAGTGAGTGCTTTGGAAACTGCTAAGCTTATCTGGGATAGGCTGTCCAAAGTGAATGAAGGCGTCTCAACTCAACGTGACTCTCGTGTTGACGTTCTTCGCAATCTCTTCAACCGCTTCAAGAGACTTGACAATGAAAATGTTCAGCAAACCTTCGATCGCCTCACTGACATCTCAAATGAGCTTCAAGAAGAGGGCGAGTCAACGACCCATTGGGTGCACCAGGTCAAAGCCATCCTGCACTCATCGGATAACATTAATGCCGGCTCAGCGGTCCTAATGTTGGAGAAGAATTGCCGTTTTTTGCCTCTTAAACAAAAGCTAGGGCGACTTAAGCGCCACTGCAATGATATGGGGGAGCTGATGGCAGCCCTGATTAAATATGCTGACTCTGATAGTACCAAGGACCCCGAGTCTGATGATGAAAAGACGGGAAAGGGAAAGAAGAGTGGCAACACCAAGGGCCAGCATCATAACCCAGCGAGTCAGGGGGGCAATGGTAAGCGCAAGGCCGATAACAACTCCGATTTTGTGGCTAATACCAACGCAGAATAATGGTCAAGGTCGTAAGGGAAATCCAATTCCTCAGGCAGGAGGGTCAGGTATAAATCTTGAGCAGATGATGAATGAGCCTTGCCCAAAGCATGGTACGTGGGAAAGGCCGTCCAGTCACCTTTGGAAAGACTGCCAAATTATGAAGGAGTCTAAAAATTCAAATTTGTTCCAGAAAAATCATGGGACGGGCGGCGGCTCAGGTTCCGGCTCTCATGGTCCGGGCGGCGGCGGCTCAAGTTACGGTGGTGGCGGTTCTAATTCCGGTTTCCAGGGTCACCCAAACAATCAAGGCAATCAGAGTGGTTATCATCAACAGTCCAGTCAGGGAAATCAGCAACAGCAATCTGGCCGAAGCAGTTGAATAGTGCGCAGTACCACGTCTTCACCACAAGTTTATGCAAGCGGTATCAGAAGCTCTATAAAAGGGCAGTGAACGCCGTTGAGCCGGCAGTTCCCCGTTACTTGCGATGGTTTGAGCAGCCCATTGTGTGGAGTCGTGAGGATCACCCGCCCCGGGTTGATAATCCGGGTCACTTGGCTTTGGTGGTGGCGCCTCAGGTTGGAGGATATAAATTCACTAAGGTACTCATGGACGGAGGTAGCAGTATCAATATCCTTTATCATGAAACTTTCCGTCGCATGGGATTGACTGATAAAAATCTTAAACCGTCGAACACTATCTTTCACGGTGTGGTGCCTGGTAAGTCGGCATACCCGGTTGGTAAAATAGCCCTAGAGGTTGCTTTTGGAGATGATTATGATTCCAGATCTGAGACATTGACCTTTGAAGTAGTCAAGATTCAGAGTCCGTATCACGCTCTGTTTGGACGGCCGGCTTATGCCAAGTTCACGGCACGTCCTTGTTATGTTTATCTACAACTCAAAATGCCGGGTCACAAGGGGACTATCACAGTGCATGGAAGCCGGAAGATAGCTTTGGAGTGTGAAGAAGGTGATGTGGCTTATGCTGAGTCTGTCTGCGCAACAGAGGAATTGAAGTTTTACAAAGATAATGTTGACCAGGCAGATATGACATCTTTGAAGAAACCAACTACGGAGCATGATCCAGTCTTGAAGTTTAAGTCGGCGGGTGACACCATGCTAGTTGATTTCGTTCCTGGCAATTCATCCAAGCAGTTCAACATCAGTGCTAATCTGGATCCGAAATAGGAAAGCGCGCTCGTCGAGTTCATCCGTGAGAATCGGGACATCTTTGCATGGGAACCTTCTGACATGCCGGGTGTACCGAGGGAACTCGCTGAGCACACTCTTAATATTGATCCGAAGTTTAAGCCGGTCAAGCAGTTTCTTCATCGTTTTAATGAAGAGAGGCGTAAATCCATTGGTGAAGAAGTGGCCCGCCTCTTGGCGGCTGGGTTCATCGTTGAAGTTTTTCGTCCGGAGTGGTTGGCTAACCCGGTGCTAGTGCTTAAAAAGAACGGAACTTGGCGTATGTGTGTGGATTACGCATATTCAAAAAAGGCTTGTCCAGCTGATCCTTTTGCTCTCCCTCGTATTGATCATATTATTGATGCTACAACGGGTTGTGAGCGTTTGAGCTTTTTGGATGCTTATTCTAGTTATCATCAGATCAAAATGGCAGTTAAGGACTAGGAGAAGACAACTTTCATTACTCCGTTTGGAGCCTTCTGCTATGTGTCCATGCATTTTGGGCTCAAGAGTGCCCCGGCGACTTACCAACGGTGTGTGCAAAATTGCCTTCATAGTCAAATCAGGCGTAATGTTCATGCTTATGTGGATGACATTGTGGTGATATCCAGAAAGAAGGAAACCCTCATTGATGATTTGAAGGAGACCTTTGATAATCTCCGGGTTTATAAGATGATGCTTAACCCGGCCAAGTGTGTTTTTGGGGTACCAGCTGGTAAGCTTTTGGGTTTTCTGGCTTCCAACAAAGGCATTGAAGCTAACCCAGAGAAGATCAAGGCCATTATTTCCTTGGCTAAGCCGGCATGTGTCAATGATGTTCAACGTCTGGCAGGTCGTATTGCGGCCTTAAGCCGATTCATAAGCCGGTTGGGTGAGAAGGCTATACTGCTGTACCAGATGATGAAGAAAACAGATCACTTTGTCTGGAGTGATGCTGCTAATCAAGCATTTGAGACTTGAAGAAACAGTTGGCTGAGCCGCCCGTTCTGGCTGCTCCCATTGATAAGGAGCCTTTGCTGTTATATGTGGCTGCCAATAGCTGAGCTGTTAGTGTTGCCATTGTGGTGGAAAGGAAGGAAACAGGCAAAGAATATCCGGTTCAACGGCCGGTTTACTATATCAGTGAGGTCCTTATTGAGTCCAAACAGAGATATCCACATTGGCAGAAGCTGGTGTATGGGGTTTTTATGGCTAGTCGGAAGCTTAAGCAGTATTTTCTGGGTTATCCTATCACTATGGTTAGTTCTGCCCCCTTAGGGGATATGCAAAACAGAGAAGCCACAAGTCGGGTAGCCAAGTGGGCCATTGAGCTTGGACCTCATGGTTTAAAGTATGTGGCCAGTACGACCATCAAGTCTCAAGCACTTGTGGATTTTATCAATGATTGGAGAGAATTGCAGATGCCTGAGGAGAAGCCAGATAACACATATTGGACTATTCACTTTGATGGGTCCAGACAGTTGGAAGGCTTGGGGGCTGGAGTTGTATTAACTTCCCCATGAGGTGATAAATTTTCTTATGTTCTCCGGCTGATGTTCCCTTGTACTAACAATGCAGATGAGTATGAGGCCTTGCTCCATGGTCTTCGGATGGCTAAGGAGATGAGCTTAAGCCGGGTGAGGTGTTTCGGCGACTCAGGTCTGGTGGCTCAGCAAGTTTCTGGCACTTGGGATTCTAAGGATCCACTCATGGCGGCTTATCGTCGAGAGGTTGATGCTATTGCGGGTCACTTTAAGGGTTATCAAGTTGAACATGTTGATCACAGGAAAAATAAGGCGGCTGATGCTTTAAGCCGGTTAGGGTCTCAACGTAAGCCGGTGCCTCCTAACACTTTCCTGGATATTCTGCATAACCCTTCTATCAAATTGCCTACAGAAGAAGATCTGGCTATTCCTGACCCGGAAGCACAATTGGTGGCAGCTCTTCATGCGATTCCTCATTGGAGAGTTCCATATTTGGCTTATATGACCCGGGGCGAGTTACCTGAGGATGAAACTTTGGCCATGCAGATAACCCGGAGGTCCAAGTCAATGTCTATTGTTCATGGAGAGTTGCATCATCGTAGTGTCACATGAGCGATTCAACGTTGTGTTTCTCCAGATGAGGGCCGTGAAATTCTGCGTGAAATTCATGAAGGCGATTGTGGCCATCATGCCGGTTCTAAGTATCTTGTGGATAAGGCTTTTTGCCACGGGTTTTATTGGCTGACGACTCACGCTGATGCTGAGGATCTAGTCAGTAAATGTGATGGTTGTCAGAAATTCTCCCGATGAGCTCATGTGCCAGCTCAAGAATTGAGGATGATTCCAATTACTTGGCAGTTCGCAGTCTGGGGGCTTGATATGGTTGGACCTTTCAAAAGATCCAAGGATAGAAAGACACACCTCCTGGTGACAAATTTACAAAGTGGGTTGAAGCAGAGCCAGTCAGTAAATGTGATGCGGCAACAGCGGTTCAATTTATCAAAAAGGTGATTTTCCGTTTTGGCTTTCCGCACAGTATGATAACTGATAATGGCACTAATCTATCCAAGGGTGCTATGAAAGAATTTTGTCAACGTGAGCATATCCTGCTTGATGTATCATCAGTGGCTCACCCCCAGTCTAATGGTCAAGCCGAGAGAGCCAATCAAGAGATCCTGAGAGGCATCAAGCCCCAGCTTATGGTTCCCTTACAAAGGACGCCGAGTTGTTGGGCGGAAGAGTTACCTTTCACGGTATGGAGCATCAATACCACCCCCAACAGATCTATGGGTTACACGCCTTTCTTCATGGTCTACGGAGCAGAGGCGGTTCTCCCCAGTGACACCCGTCACGATTCGCCTCGTGTGGCGGCTTATGTTGAAGCTGATAATGAAAGAGCACGTCAGGATGCACTTGACTTATTAGATGAAGAGTGTGACCTTGCGGCGGCTCGTTCGGCGATTTACCAGCAAGATCTGTGCCGTTATCACAGCCGCCGGGTTAAGACCAGAACCTTTCAAGAAGGTGACTTGGTGCTCCGGCTTATTCAGGATCAAACTGATATGCATAAACTATCCCCACCTTGGGAAGGACCTTTTGTGGCCATCAAGAATCTGAATAATGGATCATACTACCTTGTCGATGTTCGAGACCACAAGGACTCACGCACGTCGGAGGAGGAGACCCATGGGCCGTGGAATATTGCTCATCTTCGGCCTTACTACACTTGAGCCGCCGACTCTTACAATGTACATATCTTGACAATGTATATATTATGATGATTATAATAAAGATGGCACCCCTGCTAATGCAGGGCCTCTGTTTGTTTCAGCTCAAAGAATAATGAGTCTTTTTCATTACAAATGGTCACTTGGGGGCTTCCTGCTCATATTTGAAGCATAGCTGTGAATATCCCTCTTGATCGGCTCAGTGCCACACTTACGGTCACTTGGGGGCTTCCTGCTCATATTTGAAGCATAGCTGTGAATATCCCTCTTGATCGGCTCAATGCCACACTTATGGTCACTTGGGGGCTTCCTGCTCATATTTGAAGCATAGCTGTGAATATCCCTCTTGATCGGCTCAATGCAACAAACCACTTGGGGGCTTCCTGCTCATTGAGCATAGCTGTGAATATCCCTCTTGGTCCGGCTCATACGCCATGGTTACAAAGCACGTGGGGGCTTCCTGTTCAAACATAGGTGTATTCACCAAAGAGAACATAGCGTTACTCCCCTCGTGAGAATATGTGGAGTTTATTAACCAGGTCTGGCGTTGGACGTTAAGTCGCGAGTATATGATGATATTAAATACTTGGAAGTATTGTCTTCTAAGTTTTGGGTTATCACCCTTACTGCATTGGTATGGTAAGCCGGCAGTTTTATCGCATATCACAAGTATGATATTTTTTATATCTAATTACGGTTAAACCGGCCCTGCTTGTAAACTGTTTTAGTCACCAGTGGCTTTATCTTGGGTATTATGACCCGTCCCGCGGTAAACCGCCAGGGCACTTGTGATCTACTTCTGTGCAGGATAATGCTAAGTCTCATTTGCATAAATCAACGTCATCATGAGCATAAAATGATAGCTTTTCAAGTGGTGGAACAAACAGTGTTGCACAAAACACAAACGTGCATGATGGCACGACAGTGCAAAGTTTCACTAGCCTATTAGATGACTCAGTGAGCAAAAAAAATCAAGTGTTTTCAAAGGATCAAATATTTAAACCGCCCGGTGGTTCACTCTTCTTGGCCTTGACGACTTGAGGCTTCTGGATCATCCTTTTCTGGTTCTTCGTCCTCCTCCGCCATCTGGAAATTTGGGATGACCAATCGATACCACACAAGGCTTGAAATTCAGCTTCATCATCTATAAGTTCAGACGGTTCAACTTCAGGGGCGAAAGTATGCTTACGGATTGGGGGGATTAGATTCATCACTTTATAAGCCGGCATGGGCATCTTCTGATTCTCCATGTTATAAGCCGGCTGGTATCTTGATAGATCTGTTTCATTTGAAATCAAGCTGGCCAGGGGACGTATCTCCTTCACGCAGGCAGCAAAGTCTTTCTTCTCAAATGGAGTGCCATCTTCCGTCAAGCTTGGATACCCAGTAGCTATTTCGCTCGGGTCTAGCTCTGCTAGCCATGCCTTGGCCCGGCTTAAAGCTGTCACGGCACCGGCTCTTGTAGATGACCATTTCATCTCGTCAATCCTAGCAGGCAGAATAGAGAGTTCTTTCAAGACATCACTCAAGAGAGTAGGTGCTTGATTAATCAGAGAAATTGTGGCCAGTGCATGCTGAGTTCCGGTATATAGCTGTTCAACAAGTGTATAAACAACCTTGAGCTTCACAAGCATTTCTTGGCTAAGATTGCTTCTGCTGGGACCTGAGTAATAATTATGGATTGGTTAGAGGCGGTGTATACCATCAAGGAAGCGATCCACTTTTGATGCTAGTAAGGCGACTCACCAAAGATAGCAGAAACCATCTGGGTTACACGGTGTTTTAAACCGGTAAGTTCAGTGGTCACCTCTTGAAGAGCCGCCTCCGCCTTTTCAGCCCGCTGCGTCAAGGCAGTTTTTTCTTCAGCCCAGGCGGTTCTTTCAGCCTCAAAACTGGTTTTCAGCTTTTCCGTTTCCGCCACGCTAAATTGGAATTTTGAATCGGCTTTCCGGGTCTTAGATTCTTGATTCTCCAGCCGGGTCTTTGCATCAGCCAATTGCGATTCAAGTTGAGAAGTGGCATCCTGTAGAAGCACAGAGTTGTAAACACATTCATATTTGGGTTACAGGAATATAAGTCCCAAGCCTTTTGCAAGCAACAAACACTTGGCACTTGCGGGTTAATGCTTGCTGAAAAATTCTTCATACAACGGCTTAGGTGAATAAGTCCCAAGCACTTTTGCAAGCAAAAGTACTTGGCCCTTGGGGACTAATGCATATTGCTTGCGTCTCCTTACTACTTAATGATGACTCATTTGTGCTGTAAACAATCACAGTCGGTTCATGGGGGCTACACAGGCAAGCTCTCTTTTATAAATAATGGTGAGCATGACCGGCTCATTCATGCTGATTAACCCGTCCCTTGGGGAATACGGATACATTGTTAATTGTTTAAAATCCGGTTCAACTCTAATGGTGAAAAAGGCCTTGGAAGGATTCTACCAAAGATGCTCAGGGTTATTTTAAGTCTACAACATATTCAATCCTATCATACCCAGTAGACTTGGGGGCTGGCAGGAGGTACATAACTTATTTAAGCAGGAATTCATACCTCATATTTTTGATGCATCTGCTTCACCATCTCGATTTCAAGATTGCGGCTGGTGTGTACTTGGTTGAGGTAGCCAGAGAGTACTTCGCTACTGCTCAATTGAGAATAATTGGCGACATCAAATATCACTTTCCGCTTTTCAATGAACTCCTGTTTGGTGGAGTGCTTAGCCAAGATAGTTGGATTTCCCGGTTCTTTGAAGATGGTGCCAGTGATCATAACATCTTCACTATGCTCTTCTGATGGTTTAAGTGGGCTTGATGATTCGGTGTTCAAAGAATTGATATTTGTGTGGTCATGGGAGAGATTAGGAATTTCTGGCGGAGCGTCATGGGTAGGTTCTTCTGGTTGTTTTTCAGAAGCGTCTGATGCTGGGACTTGCTGCTCCGGTTCAGCGACTTTAGGATCTTCAGCCAGCTTGGTCACCTTTGCCTTCTTACTAGGCTTTACTTGTCCACTGCATGAGTTATGACAAGTCAGTACAAGTATAAGAGCATAAGGAGGTAGAGAATAAAAATTAATTGTTGTTACCTAGGGGCAGTCTTGAAAGCCGGCAGCTGGGTCTGTGATGAGTCGCCGGAGGAAGAGCAAGAAGCCTCCTGGTAATTTGAATCGGAAGAATTAAGTGGCTGGCGAATGAGACCCGCCAGTCGATAAAACGAGTTTAAGTTTGGAAGGACCTCGTTTGAACTAGAGTATTCGGTATGCCAGAGGATAATTCTTTAGCTCCACTGGTCCGAGTCTGCCGCCGGTTCTCGTGCTGCTTTTGCTTCAAAAGAAAGTGAGGATCCAAATGAGCTAAGGGGTGTGAAAAGCTTACTTTCCGGGTTACTCATCAAATTTTCTGTCTTGGCAAAGGTGCTGAGCTGGAGGAAATAATAGTTACCCCTTCTTCAACTGCTGGGCTGGCCCCCGTGTCATCCTAATAATAATCAATGTCAATAAGATAATTGAAAAAGGAGCCAGGGGAGTCAAGGGCTACCTCCGACTCAGAGCTGCCATTCAGTTCAAACATCCCGGAAGCACTTGATTTCTTCTTAGTTTTCTTGGCGGTTTTCTTGGCAGCCCTGGACTTTTTGGTAGCTTCATGGTCATATGTCTTTTTCCAAAAATCCGATTCAGCCTGTGAAAGTTATCAAAGTTGGGTTAATAGAATATTTGAATGATGAGGCAAAAGTAAGTAATTTAGAGACTCACATCCGGTGGCGGGTTAAGCTTGCAGAAAGGATTCAGACCCACTTTGCTACAGTCTTCCGGATCTTCATTCAGAAGGGTCTTTGTCATTTCATTGATTGCCTCATCAGTTAAGCGCATAGAACTGTGCCACAGTGGATCCTTTATACCACCCGTGTAAGTACACATTAAGCCGGGCCGACGACTCAAGGGTATGATTCGCCAAGAAACCCAACACCAAACCAAGTCAATGCTAGTTAACCCATTTCCCAACAAAGCCTTGACCTTTGCAATGGTGGGGGCAAGTTTTGCATGTTCACCAGTGGCAAGCTTTTCAGGAAGACGATGCCTTTGGTCAAGACGCTGGGCACGATGACCCTTAGTGGATTCTTGTCAGCCGGAGAGGTATCTTTGCAGTAAAACCATCTCTGGTTCCAATCTTTGGGGTGACTCGGTAAACAGGCATACGGGAAGATAGCATCTCTTCTTCGTTGAATTGAGATTCCACCAAATTCCAAGTTGGATCCGTTCGTAAACTCGTTTTGGCGGTTCAAATAAAAATATTCCCTAAAGAGTTCAACACTGGGCTCATCTTGAAGGTATACTTCGTAGAAAACTTGAAAGTTGCAGATGTTTGACACGGAATTGGGTCCGATGTCTTGAGGATGAAGTTGAAAGAAGTGCAGAACGTCTTGGAAAAATTTAGAACCGGGCGGTGAGAAGCCCCGATTCATGTGATCAGTAAAAACAATGAACTCATCATCCTTTGGCTGAGGTTTTCCTTCGTATGGATTGGGGGCGCACCAATGCATGACATTTTTTGCTGGTAAATAGCCGATTTTGACAAAATCTTTGAGCGTGTTCTCAGTAACAATGGAGGGAACCCAATTACATGAAGTGACTGTCTTCGGCGGCATTGTGAAGAAAGAAGCCTAAAGAAAGGAAAATTTTGCCGGTTCAAGTTGATTCATTAAGCCAGAAGTAAAATGTTACAGTATATTGATGTCTACTGCACAACCTTCTTGTAGACGTTGTTGGGCCTCCAAGTTCAGAGGTTTGTAGGACAGTAGCAAATTTCCCTCAAGTGGATGACCTAAGGTTTATCAATCCGTGGGAGGCGTAGGATGAAGATGGTCTCTCTCAAGCAACCCTGCAACCAAATAACAAAGAGTCTCTTGTGTCCCCAACACACCCAATACAATGGTAAATTGTATAGGTGCACTAGTTCGGCGAAGAGATGGTGATACAAGTGCCATATGGATGGTAGATATAGGTTTTTGTAATATGAAAATATAAAAACAGCAAGGTAACAAGCGATAAAAGTGAGCGTAAACGGTATTGCAATGCTAGGAAACAAGGCCTAGAGTTCATACTTTCACTAGTGCAAGTTCTCTCAACAATAATAACATAATTGGATCATATAACTATCCCTCAACATGCAACAAAGAGTCACTACAAAGTCACTAATAGCGGAGAACAAACGAAGAGATTATTGTAGGGTACGAAACCACCTCAAAGTTATTCTTTCTGATCAATCTATTCAAGAGTTCGCACTAGAATAACACCTTAAGACACAAACCAACCAAAACCCTAATGTCACCTAGATACTCCAATGTCACCTCAAGTATCCGTGGGTATGATTATACGATATGCGTCACACAATCTCAGGTTCATCTATTCAACCAACACAAAGAACTTCAAAGAGTGCCCCAAAGTTTCTACCGGAGAGTCAAGACAAAAACGTGTGCCAACCCCTATGCATAAGTTCACAAGGTCACTGAACCCGCAAGTTGATCACCAAAACATACATCAAGTAGATCACGTGAATATCCCATTGTCACCACAGATAAGCACATGCAAGACATACATCAAGTGTTCTCAAATCCTTAAAGACTCAATCCGATAAGATAACTTCGAAGGGAGAACTCAATCCATTACAAGAGAGTAGAGGGGGAGAAACATCATAAGATCCAACTATAATAAGAAAGCTCGCGATACATCAAGATCGTGCCAAATCAAGAACAGGAGAGAGAGAGATCAAACACATAGCTACTGGTACATACCCTCAGCCCCGAGGGTGAACTACTCCCTCCTCGTCATGGAGAGCGCCGGGATGATGAAGATGGCCACCGATGAGGGATCCCCCCTCTGGCAGGGTGCCGGAACAGTCCAGCAGGGTGCCGGAATAGGGTACCGATCTAGGTTTTTGGTGGATACAGAGGCTTGGGGGCTAATGACATATGGCTAGTGATAACCGGTGATGTAAGCCGCCATGACAAGATTGGTATCTATCAAGAGTGAAATCTGCTAAGTGTTGAACAATCAGGTTTTGCAGACGGGAGCAAGTGATTTGGATCTAGCGCTGTGTGAAAAAAGAAAATAAATCAAAGCCTAAATATTGCAGCGGCGGATGAACTAGCACATAGGCAAGATTTCTGCATCTAAAGGGTATGTTCAGCGACTAAGACAAAGGATAGAAACAGATTCTGCATATTTTAAAGGCCATTTTTGGATCAAAGTAAGGATTAAACAGAAATGTGATGAAGAACGATGATGAACTCGTAAGAACTATAGAAACCCTAATGGAGATCTATGGCAGAGAAGATAAGGTACTTACTGGGTCCGATGAGAAAATGGAGGGGCGCCGCAGTTTCTCTGGTCCCGATCAGGTCGATGCAGCGGCCGAGGTCGAGGAAGACGATGAGCTTCGCGGTGGTGGCAGTGCTCAGGTGTGCAGATGCATCGCGAAGAAGAGGAGGAAGACGGGAAGGAAAAGAGGGGAAAATGAAAAGAGGGCTGCTTGACCCTATTTATAAGGAGAAGGGTAACAGGTGGGCGCGAAAAACGAGGAGGCCAAAGAATGATTATCCAGCCGCTCGGACGCCTCGATTTTCGGGATGGTTATTAAGGATAAGGATCTGTTAAATATATGATTTGGTGTTGTGCAAAATTAATGGGAGATGACGTCATGGCGGGTTTCCATAATTCCAGGAGATGACGTCATGGCGGGTTACAATCTCTCTCAAGGGCAAACACAGAAGGATTTTTCTAAAGTGTTAAAGATTTACATGAATAAGTTCAAATCAACCTGGGGCTTAATGTTGGGGATATGACTATTGGGTATGACCCTCCCAGGAGGGGCCGGGTTATCCCGATGGCGGTTCATCATAACAAAGCCCATGAGGACGTGGAAGATGGCGATTTATCGAGGAGACTTATTAGGGGCCCAAAGCCCGAAGGCGGCTTAAGGCCCATAAGTGTAAACCGCCACGTATGTATGACTTGGGTTGTAAGGTATGTATAGCTAGTCACCGAGCCGGACACGATTGTGTATGAGCCGGCCGGTTCTCCATGAGCCGCGGGGCGTCAACCTGTGTATATAAAGGGACGACCCGGCAGCGCTTTAGGGCAAGAGACAACAGATCGAAAGCTAGGTCAAGCGTAATCGCTCCCTGGTAATCGAGACATAAGCAATACCACCTCAAACTGGATTAGGCCTTTACCTTCACCGCAAGGGGCCGAACCAGTATAAAATCCTGTGTCCTTTGTCCCATTTAACCCCTTTAAGCTAACCTAGTGCAATGGCTCCACGAGTAAGTCCTTACACTAGGACATCTGCCGTGACAATTCCACGACACCATGTGTAGGATAATTTTCTCTAAATTCGTCAATTTGAGCAATTATTTCAGTAAACACATGGTTTTTTGCGGATGATACACACCTAAGACCATCTTCTAGATGCATCTATAAATACCATGAAGTGCTAACATAACCCAGACAATGGTTGAGCAATCGACATATATTCTTGAATGTGAAACCGGCTCATTTCAAATTTTAAGGTGAGAGTGCCTTAAACTAATTCCCCACATGACATGTGCAGTGCACATAAAATCTAACGATTGTTGGGAATATTGCAACTTTCTTAGGGCCAACAGAATTATCAATAATTTTTCTAATCGTCGTCATACCATATTGATAAAGGAGGAAAAATTATTGTGTACAGAACAATATTGAGTATGAATTGATTCATACACTTAGTTTCTCACAACTATCGTGTCCCATAGACAAGATGTTGCAAATTATACTACCTGTAGTAGTACGATAATAGGCTAATGATATCTCAGGATAACTAGGAGAGTACACGAGATATCCAAAATATCTTGAAAATATCATTCTGCAAGCATATCATCAATGTAGAGGAGTTCATTCTCCTTTTGTTGTTCCAGAATTATTTTTGGTTGTCCATTTGAAGTATAACTTCAAACTTATCCCATTTAACTCATTTACCTTTACCAATGAGTTGGTGGTTTGATTCAACCTAATACTAGATAGTTTGGTAATTGTTGGTACAATATTTTGTACAACCACCCTTTGACAAACTTGATAGTTGTCCTCGTGATCATCTATTTAAATGATCCACTCTTTTCAGAGATATACACTCCATTTCTGCTTGTCTTTTTGTTTTCATTCGCTTTACGTTCAACTCCTCGTGGTTCTCTAACCAGAAAATTACTTAGTACTATAAGCACCAACACGAATTTCAGGTAATGGTATAGCACCCATTGGGGTGTACCAGATGATTCTTCACAAGAAGTTCATCATATTTTTACCATGAAATAAAGATGGTATTTCTTTTACCACCATATGAGAATGTAAAGTGCAGTAAGGACATACAATCAGATCAAGATCTGAGACTTATCACATAATCTCAACTTAGTGTTGATTTATAGACAACATAATTGTAAGCCTCACCGGACTTGAAGTCCTTAAGAAGAATGAATACTCATTCATGTGATGCTTATGAAAACACGTCTCTCCTTAAGGTGGCCCCAAAGGGAAATTGATATTCATCGTGCATTAAATACTCAACATGAGAACCGAGATATTGCGATGTCACATAAATGCAAATATGCACGTTTTAGCTATTTATTAATAGCCATGACATTTCTACAGGTGGAGTTTCTACGGAGAGAAGGTCACGGGTCGACATAACAAGTCATGTCTACAACCCACTATGTAAAATAATTACTCCCACCTAATATCATCTCATCGCATTTCCTTTCCAAAAAGGCCTGCCATATGTTGCATGAAATTCTCATGCATTACTTTACCTTCAGTAAATTAAGTAGGATGAATATGTTATGGCTAAATATAATCATGGTCATGGTGATTCTTAGTGACCCATAGGGTAAGCCTTCCACAAGAAGATAAATCGCCACTATGTGGTGTAGATCTTCAAATTAAATGTAGTCACCTCGGAAAGGATAAACCTTTAATTCCCATAAAACACATAGAGGTAATCAACCACCCAGTGGCACCTCACACTTATGGACAGTTTCAATCGATCATAGCCTCCACAACCATGTGTTATTAAAACACATGAGGGTAGTTACCAAAAAATGGAATAAACCTCTCAATTGTGCATGAATTAATTCGTTGCTATGATTACATATCATAAGTTGTGTACTCATGGAAGGTAATTACTAAAATATGCAAGTATTTTGCATAATTATCTACATAGCACAATATGTAGCATAGTCGCCAGTAATGCCTTGGATTCCTCTCCTGATGGAGTGTGTGACACTATAGTCACAACCAATGACAAATGCTATGAAATTGACAAGTATTTGGAAAAACATCCTAAAGGTAGGCACCAACGGTGTAGGCCTCATAATGGCTATGTCATAAGTTTTGTGCCTTCACTTTTGCTTTCAAAACATGGAGATAATCACTACTAAGTAGTGTAGACCTCACTCTTATGAAGCTTCTCACAACCTTATGTTAATTAAAAACACATCGAGGGTAATCACCAAATGATGGTGTAGACCTCGTAGGTGCGAACACAATTAATTCGTTGCCATAATGCAATCCAAAAGTTGTGTGCAAAACTGAAGTTAGTCATTATGTCGGCATGACATAATATAGACCTCACAATAACATTGGATAATCAACAATTAAGCAGTAGGTACCATTTGTCAATTCCTTGTGACAAATGTAAATTTGACATAGTCAGGCATTGTCATACACTTCACTACCTTATGTTTCCCAAATTTGCAAGCAAGTTCCATATTCTATTTGAATATGAAATCAACATATTACTGTGCAACTGTATTACTCATGTAATGCAAATAAAATGCAGAAGTATAAACATACTTGTGCAACATATATGCGGACTTGAGCCTCAATAAAATGATGCATAATCAATTATTATGCAATTCAGCAAGACCTAAAGGTCCATCATGTATATTTGCTCTGAAGCCTAAGGCATAAAACGCAAATAACAATAATATTATGGTTAAAGTGCTAAAAACAGCAAGCCCGAGGGCTAAAAATGCAAAGTACAATTGGCTGATGGCTCCATTGTAATTTGCATAAGTATGAGGAATAAACCGCACAGTTTTATAAGCCTGAAGGATCAAATAGATACTCCGGGGAATTATACGGAATTTGCGTATAATATGACGGCTAATGTATAACAATGGCCAAGGAGATAGATTTCTCCTTCTCCTTGCAGTTACAAATCCCTGAGGGGAATTTTCCCCTAGCCACCGCCAGTGGCTTGGAGATCAAGGCCACGTCTGGCCGAAGGGTGCCACCCAACGGGGTATCGTCTGCTCACCACCGCCAAGAGGCCACGGACACGAGCGCCCGCTTCTAAGCCGGAGCGCGTCGACTCGCACATCAAACCTTGCATGGTCGCTTCTCTTGACGAAGTCGTGTCGGGATACAGATGCCGTTGCACTGCAACAGAACCGAGGGTCATGAGCGGAGGATGCCACTGTGAATTGATCATTGTCGCCACATACCAAGTAGTCCGCTGCTCTTGGTTGCTCCGTACCAGGCCGCTTCTTCCATGAAGATCTTTCAGTTCTTTCTTGGAGTGGCACGCGCTCGATCCGAGCGATTCGTACAAGCATATATGAATAAAAACTTCACAAAATTGATTAGTAGATCTTAATTGCATGAGCAACTTTCTCCTAATCAATTTATTGCACGAATGCATGCGAGCGAATGAATCCTTGTCTTTGCCGTGGACGGTACTGTGCATCGCCGTGTTCAGTGTCTAACTGTAGCGGCGCTGCCGTGCTTGTCGCTGGCCTCTTCATGTTGAGATGAGGCAATTCTAGTAGAAAAACACAACGGATCATAGAGAGTCTTCTTATTTCTTAATCACAAGAAGACAACAAATTTGCATTTGCACATCGATTTCTTGATGCATGCATGTCTTTGTCGTCGTCGTTCTGCCACAACCAGTCTCACTGCCGTCACTCCGCGCACCATCGCGATCGCGTACGCCTACCATACCACAGGCTGTACCTAGCCGCCATCCTAGACGGCGAGGCCGTTCGCGCTCGATGAAGCCACACCAAGCCTCGCTCCAGTTGGTGGAATACATGGAGAACCGCACCAGGATGCCGCGGTCGTGACCGCTGCTTCGGCTCGCGCAGAAGTCCTTCATGTCCCTGTCGTTGTTGCTTCATAACCGGGTCTGTGGGTAACCGCCGTCTCCTGAATAGCATTTTCCTCTCTCAGTGAAGAGCCTCATGCTGATAACGTATTGTAGAGCGAAAGCAAGAGAGACAAATGAAGCGTCCAAATGATTCACTCATTCCATTGCAACGTGGGAGACCCATTTATATACATGATGAACGAGTGTGTTTGGGAGACACCTTTCCCCAATAGACATCTCCTGGGTGGCATCCCTCCCATAAAATTGATTACAAGTTTTATTTCTCAACAAAATCTTCTCCTCCACCCACGGTTCCCTTGCACCCATTTTTATCTCCCTATTTCCTTCTCAATCAATCTCCAGACCATAAGATCCCTAACAATCTCATGTCCAACCATCCATGGTGGCACTGGCGCCGATGTGCCGCTTCAAATGTTGCCGCTTGAGCCACTAGATAGGGATGGCCATCCACCCCACCGCCCTCCTCCATCAACCTTAACCCTGCTGGCGGCGCTTCCCACTCCTGCCATACAAGCCAGGACGACCACCCAAGTCCATGGCAAGAAGAAGAGGAACGTACATGCAGCCTACCAACAACGGTTGGGAAAACACGCGTAACATGCATCATTGGAACTTTGTATTGAAGATCGGAGAGAAAGTAGAAGCCATCTAACTACTAGCTATGGACCCGTAGGTCTATGGTAAACTAAACTACTCACACATCATTGTAAGGCAACAAGGTTGATTTATAAGCCCTTCATGATCGATTCCCCTCCGGCAGAGTATTGGAAAATGCCTCCAGATGGGATCGTGGAAGAACAGCAGCTTGCGGTGGCGGAAAAAGTGTTTCAGGTGCCTCTCTATTGGTTTTGGAATATTTGTGAATTTATAGAAGTGGACTTAGGTCAATCGGAGTTGTGTGATATTCACGAGCTCAGGGGGCACACCCTACCCCCTAGGGCGCGCTCTGTGAGCTCGTGGCTCTCTCGTAAGTCTTCTAACCTCCTCCTGAACCTTCTAGGGTCCCTTCTGGTCTAGAAAAAATAACCGTAAAGTTTCATCGTGTTTGGACTTCAATTGATAATGATTTTCTAAAAAGCCAAGAACAAGCAAAAAACAACAATTGGCATTGGCACTGATTAATAGATTACTCCCAAAAATGATATAAAATAGCATATAAAGGCATATAAAGCATCCAAGATTGGTAATATAATAGCATGAAACAATCAAAAATTATAGACACATTGGAGATGTATCAGTGTTGTTGCTTTACTTTCTTGTTTCAATCTTAGCAATAATAATAATAGTTCATATGCTAGTCCCATGGGGATTAATGACTTCACATATAAGAAGTATAGTTGGTAAAATTTATTGGAAGTTAGCAAACATAGCATTGGTCATTGATACAATTCATGAAAGAATAATAAAGGAAGAGAGATTCACATATAAAAATACTATCTTGGACATCTTTTATGATTGTGAGCCCCCGTTAATTATTTTCAAGCTTGATCAAGTAGTTGATGTTGGACAAGGAAGACAACGTAATCGGTTATGTTTGCCTATATTTACACAGAAGTTATATTGTCATGGATCCTCTAACATGTGGTCCTTAGTCATAATCTTTTGCTAGCCAAAATTTCTTACTAAGTAGAGATACTACTTGTGCATCCAAAAGCTCTTAACCTAGTTTCTTGTCATGAGAGTCCATCATATCAACCTATGGATTGAATAAGATCCTTCAAGTAAGTTGTCATGGGTGAAAAGCAATAAAAAAATTCTCCTAAATATGTATGACCTTTTATTGTAAGGGAAAATAACCTTTGTATGAACTTTTGATGGTAACACACTAAAAGAGACAGACTGCATAATAAAGGTTGCTATCATAAGGGGCAATATAAAGTGGTGCTCCTTTGCATTAAGAGCTTGCATGTCCAAATGAAAAAGCGTATCAGAACCTCTGTTTCCTTCTGCAAGTTCCTATATATCTGTAGGATTGAGAAGAAGGGTCTAGAGGGGGAGGGGATTAGACCCTTAACAAGTAAAAGTGGTAGTTTTTAGATTCTTCAAGTTAAGGTTGAGTTTAGCACATGTTAAAGTGCACACGATACATTTTACACTAGCATAGCAAGAGTATAGGCAGTGGAAAGAGTAAAGCATGCAAGTACAAGAATGTAAAGGAGGTGGGAATTGAATGAGCAAACGCAATGAAGACACGGAGATTTTTGGCATGGTTATGATAGGATGTGCTATCGTACGTCCATGTTGATGGAGACTTCAACCCACTAAGGGTAACGGTTGGACAACTCCACGGAGGGCTCCACCCATGAAGGGTCCACGAAGAAGCAACCTTGTCTATTCCACCATGGCATATGTCCACGAAGGACTAGCCTCACTTGGGTAGATCTTCATGAAGTAGGCGATCTCCTTGCCCTTACAAACTCCTTGGTTCAACTCCACATGATTTTGGAGGCTCCCAAGTGACACCTAACCAATCTAGGAGACACCACTCTCCAAATGTGCTTCAAATGATAGTCTCCTCAACTCTCAATCTCTCTCACACAGATTCAACTTTGGTTGGAGAAGGATTGGAGTGGAAAGTAACATGAAGAGGCTAGAAATCAAGGTTCAAATTGTAGGAATGGAATATCTTGATCTCAACACATGAGCAGGTGGTTCTCTCTCAGAAAACGGATGGCAGAACTGGTGGTTCATTCTGATGGCTCTCTTACTGAGTAAGAGGGGGTGGACGGGTATAAATAACCTCCACACGAAATCCAATCGTTACACACTTTTAACCAAACTCGGTGAAACCGACTGGAACTCTTGGTGAGACTGACATGTGCAAAAGATATGAACGTTGGAGGTCTCGATGGGACCGACTAGATCATCAGTGGGACCGAAGTGCAATGGCAAAGGTTGAACCACGTTTTGGTAATTCCGATTAGTTTCACTCAGTGATTCTGAGATGAAGTGATTTCATTATAGAACTTGGTCAGGCCATCTCAGTGGGACCGCGAGCGTTTTGGTCATACTGAAAAGCTAGGGTTTTGGCTGTGGTAGTAGTAGGGTCATCTCAGTGGGTCCGGAATGGATGTATTGGTGGGACTGAAATGATGAATTAGGGTTTTGGACAGATGTGATTTGGGAAAGTGATTGAGGGCTTTTGGAGCAATATCACTGAGCACTTTGATCAACGCCCTCATCAACAATACCTCACCCCCTTTTAATAGTATTGACTTTCCTAAGGGACTCAATATTATCTTGGATCACTAAACAAAAAATGTAGAGTCTTGGAGTAGCCAAATTTGTTCTTCACATTTTGAGGGGGTTCCACATCTTCTTTTCCTTGCCACACCACCATTGGACTTATCTGAAATATTCTAGATAGAATTATTAGTCCAGTGATATGTATGTTGACATTGATTACCAAAACACCCAAGGGAGCAAATGTGCTTTCACTATCTTTTCTTTTCAATATTTACTTTTATGCAAGAGTCAATAGTATTCATTCTTATTCCGACCTCAATTATTCTCCACTTGGCAAGCATCATGTGGTAGGGAAAGATCCAGGCACATATCACCACTGCAGGATGCTGCTAATGCGACACATGAATCAGAGCCCTTCGACCAAGCTATCTACAATGCATTAATTACAAACAATGTTGTAATAAAACCATCACCAATAAGACAAATTGTGTGCGATGGCGGAGACATAAAGTACGATTCAGATTGGAGTTGTGTGTGCAATACGTGGCATACATTTGATCCATACGAAGTGTTTGCAATGAGCTAGAACAACAGAAATGGTCATCCATATCAAGGTGTGTGTGAGAGATAGCATACAACTCACTCGAATGAACTGTTTGCGATGATCCAGAAGAACACAAATGATTCGATGTAACAAGATGTGTGTGATACCCGGCAAATAGGTCGGTAATCAGAATTGTGTGCGATAATTATAGACAACACATATGACTCTTTTTTGTGAATTGTGAGCTCGACAGGGCACATAATTTAAGAAACCAACTGTGGGCGATAATGTAAAAGATCTCTGTCGAATACGTATTGCTAACCATCTGCGATGAGATTTATAGGGGAAACAGAGATAATGAATTAATATGAGCGAACGACAACAGAGATATACAGTCTGCTTAATTTAGCCCTTCTTCTTATTGTTGTTGGATGGCCCCGCGACATCGTCTTGGCGAGGACGCTTCTTGCCATTGACCGTTAGCTTTTCATCATCGCCGTTGTTGTCATTCTCGTTGATGTCCTCGTCGTCAACCTCCCTGTTCGACCATTCCTCCTCCTCCTCATCGTCGTCATCGTCTTCTTCATCCTCCGATGGTTCCATGTCCATACGATTGTCGTCTAGCGACTTGGGTGGTGGTGTCCCTTCCATGATCCGGATAAAATCAAGGTCAGGGCTCGACGCTGGACTCATCGAAGACGAGCGGGATGATTCCTAGGTTGACCTATCATCGGGCGCCAGACTGCTGGCGGAACTGTTGTCCCCGTTGTTGCTCGACATGGCTGCAGTATGTATACAAACCATGATAAAGCGAGATTGCAGAGTGTGTGTAAGTGTGTAACGTGGCCTGTCAGGACGATGAAGATGGTGGAGACTAAAACATGGTATGAAGAAAAGAGAAATGTCAATTGAAGTGGAGGATTGACGGATTATTGTCAGGACGCCAATCCTAAGTCACACCGATCTAGCATGTAACACATCATATCACCTTGCGGCCTCACTTACGGTATTCCCACAGGTGCCACCTTACCTGGCCCGGGACCGTTTGCGCCTTTTGGCTCACGTACATGATAGTGTCGCTAGCATCCATATTACAAAGAACCCAGCTCGACATGACTAGTCGTAAACCCAAAGTGGCACTAACTTACAGGGACATGCATACATGACCCATCAACGAATGTGTCGGTCATCAGTGAGTGAATCCGGGCTGTAGCAGCAGGGCTAATAGGACTCCGGAGAATCCGGGCTGTAGCAGGCTAACAGGACTCCGGTAGACACCGCGTGACATTTCCCCGAAGGGACAGACACAGGAACAAAGAAGGACACATGCCGGCCAACCTAAGTGTTCCAGAGCAGTAGCAAGCTACCATGGCTCAGTGGAAGCACTAGGAGACATTTCTCGGTAAGAGAGGCTACCAAGGATAAACAACTAGGTTGTCGGATCCCACACATACCAAGCATTTCAAATCATACACACAATATGCTCGATATGTGCAAATACAACATGGCATCACAACAAAACTCTAAAACTCAAAGTATTTATTCATTAGGCTTTGAGGAGCCAAGTATTACAAACATGGGTCTCATGACCCAACATACAGAGCATACAAGCAACAAGCGGAAGCATAAACATGTTTGAGTACAGACAACTACAAATCAAAAAGGCTGAGAAGCCTGACTATCTGCAAGACCCTCCCAAGGGTACAAGATCGTAGCTGAGGTAACAAGCTAAACGTCGAAGTCCACGCAGGACTACAAGTGAGACTGAAGTCTCTCTGCAAAAACATAAATTAAGCAAACGTGAGTACAAATGTACCCAGGAAGACTTACATCAGAACTAGCTACATATGCATCAGTATCAATAAAGGGTGGTGGAGTTTGACTGCAGCAAGCCATCTTTGACTCGGTGGCTATCCTGAACTACGACTGCAAGTAACTCTTTTGAGGTGGCGCACACGATTCCACATATTCACCAAATCAATACACCACTATGGATCCGCTCCCGTCTTCCTACGAGAACGCCATCCATAGCACTCACGCTTATCTTGCGCATTTTAGAGTATCCACTTTCACTTGTCTATGAACTGTATAGGCAACCCAGAGGTCCTTTACCGCGGACGCGGCTATCCAAATAGATCATTTATAACCCTGCAGGGGTCTACTTCTTCACACACTCTCTCACCACTTATCGCCGTTTACACGACATGTACTCGGCAACCTTCAAGCGGAAGCCCAGCGAGGGTGTCGGCCACGACCTGACTACCCACACAAGTCCCTAGTCTAGGTTTATCTCCTATTCAGGTTCCATCCGCAGGGAGTCCGGCCGAGGTTTCCACATACGGCCCCGAATGCTGTGTGCAGGGTTCCCGAGGCACCAAACGGGCGTCCCGGTACACCGTGCCACGTGCCTACTGTTAGGGACATGCATAATAGGTAGGCCCATGAAGGGTCAAAGATCATAAAGCACGGGGTGCACATATCAGATGGGCCCAGAGCATCGCTGTCAGGACCCCGATCCTAAGTCACACCGATCTAGCATGTAACACATCATATCACTTTGCGGCCTCACGCACAGTATTCCCACGGGTGCCACGTTACCTGGCCCGGGACCTTTTGTGCCTTTTGGCTCACGTATATGATAGTGCCGCTAGCATCCATTTGACAGAGAACCCGGGACGACATGACTAGTCATAAACCCAAAGTGGCACTAACTTACAGGGACATGCTTACATGACCCAGCAACGAACGTGTCGGTCATCAGCGAGTGAATCCAGGCTGTAGCAGCTGGGCTAATAGGACTTCGGAGAATCCGGGATGTAGCAGGCTAACAGGACTCCGGTAAACACCGCGTGACATTTCCCCGAAGGGACAGACACAGGAACGAAGAAGGACACATGCCGGCCAGCCTAAGTGTTCCGGAGCAGTAGCAAGCTACCATGGCTCAGTGGAAGCACTAGGAGACATTTCCCCATAAGAGGCTACCAAGAATAAACAACTAGGTTGTCGGATCCCACACATACCAAGCATTTCAATAACATACACACAATATGCTCGATATGTGCAAATACAACATGGCATCACAACATAACTCTATGACTCGAAGTATTTATTCATTAGGCTCTGAGGAGCCAAGTATTACAAACATGGGTCTCATGACCCAACATACAGAGCATACAAGCAATAAGCACATGCAGAAGCTTAACTTGTCTGAGTACAGACAACTACAAATGAAAAGGGCTGAGAAGCATGACTATCTACAAGACCCTGCCGAGGGTACAAGATCGTAGCTGAGGTAACAAGCTAAGCGTCGAAGTCCACGCGGAACTACTAGTGAGACTGAAGTCTCTCTGCAAAAACATAAATTAAGCACACGTGAGTACAAATGTACTCAACAAGACTTACATCAGAACTATCTACATATGCATCAGTATCAACAAAAGGGGTGGTGGAGTTTAACAGCAGCAAGCCAGCTTTGACTCAGTGGCTATCCTAAACTATGACTGCAAGTAACTCTTTTGAGGTGGCGCACATGAGTCCACATATTCACCAAATCAATACACCACTATGGATCCGCTCCCGTCTCCCTACAAGAACGCCATCCATAGCACTCACGCTTATCTTGTGCATTTTAGAGTATCCACTTCAAGTTATCTATGAACTTTATAGGCAACCCAGAGGTCCTTTACCGTGGACGTGGCTATTCGAATAGATGATGTTAACCCTGTAGGGGTGTACTTCTTCACACACGCTCTCGCCACTTACCGCCATGTACACGTCATGTATCTTGGCAACCTTCAAGCGGAAGCCTGGCGAGGGTGTCGGCCATGACTTGACTAACCACACAAGTCCCTAGTCCAGGTTTATCGCCTATTTAGGTTCCATCCGCAGGGAGTCCGGCCATGGTTTCCACATACGGCCCCAAACGATGTGTGCAGGGTTCCCGAGGCACCAAACGGGTGTCCCGGTACGCCGTGCCACGTGCTTACAGCAGCACAGCCCACCCCTCGGGTCAGCGCTGCGCACGGCCTCCAGCATACTACAAACACCAAAAACTACTTGCAACTCCCGGCCAGAGGACCTGGGCGGTTAATATGTCGAGAGGGTCCATTGGTTTCGGGCCCAACGCGTGGTAGTAGCTGTTCATGGATCACAAACACAGAACTCAGTTCCTGAGGACGGTTTCAATGAGACAACCCACCATGTACTCCTACATGGCCTCTCACCGCTACCTTTACCAAATCGTGTTCACACACTTAGCTCACACATAGTAGGACATGTTCATCACCATTCCAATTCATCCCCGATGAATCAGACCTGACTCAACTCTAAGCAGTAGGAGGCATGACAAACAAGCATGAATGAGTAGGCACATCAGGGCTCAAACAACTCCTACTCATGCTAGTGTGTTTCATCTATTTACTGTGGCAATACAGGTCATGCAGAGGAAAAGGGGTTTGAACTACCGCAACATGTAATAGATGACTCGTTGTTGTCCTAACGCAATAAAAAAGAGCAGGAGCGAGAGAGTGGGATTGTATCGGAATGAACAAGGGGTTTTTGCTTGCCTGGCACTTCTGAAGATAGTATAGCTCTTCATCGGTGTCATCGAACTCATCGTCGGAACACGTCTATCGAGAGGGGACAAATACCGGCAAACAAGGAAGAACACCATCAATGCAATGCACAATATGATGCATGATCATGACATGGCAATATGCTATGATTTGAGCTAATGCAACTAGCAGCGATTTAAATGAAGTTGGTTTGAACCGGTGGTTCAAATTCAAACTCCACATAAGACATTTAAAATGCCATAAGTTCAAATTGTCATAAACAATGGCTGTAAGTTGTTCAAACATGCATGACAATGCCATAAACAGATTCTTTGGATTTTTCTGATAATTTTCATATATAAATTATTTCATTTGGAGTTACGGATTATTTTCTATGATTTTTCAAGGTTTAGGTTATTTCTGAAAATAAATAAATCATTTAGATTTATTTAAAATCCAGAAAACATTACTGCGTCAGCAATACGTCACTGTGACATCAGCTGTCAACTGTGCGGCCAGGGTCAAACCTGACACGTGGGACCCATCAGTCAGTGACTCAGGGGTTAATTAAGGTAAAAACTAATCTTAACGAAAACTAATAATGGCCTGGGGCCCATTGGTCAGTGACCTAGGGTGATTAGTTGGGTCATTAGCAGCTAATGGTGGCGCCATGTCAGCTGTGCCGGCGGTTAGACGACGGCGATGATATGTCTCCAACGTATCTAAATTTTTTGATTGTTCCATGCTATTATATTATCCATCTAGGATGTTTTATATGCATTTACATGCTATTTTATATGATTTTTGGGACTAACCTATTAACCCAAAGCCGAGTGCCAGTTTCTGTTTTTCCTTGTTTTTGAGTATCGCAGAAAAGGAAAACCAAACGGAGTCCAATTGACCTGAAATTTCACGGAGATCATTTTTGGACCAGAAGAAGCCCACGGAGTATCGGAGATGGGCCAGAAGAGTCCCAAGGCACCCACGAGGGTGGGGGCGCGCCCTACCCCCTGGGCGTGCCCCCTACCTCGTGGCCACCTCGGAGACCCCCTGACTTGTTCCCGATGCCAATACCTCTTATATATATAGAAACCCCCAGAACATAACCTAGATCAGGAGCTCCGCTGCCGCAAGCCTCTGTAGCCACCAAAAACCTATCGGGACCCTGTTCCGGCACCCTGCCGGAGGGGGATCCCTCACCGACGGCCATCTTCATCATCCCGGCGCTCTCCATGACGAGGAGGGAGTAGTTTACCCTCGAGGTTGAGGGTATGTACCAGTAGCTATGTGTTTGATCTCTCTCTATCGTGTTCTTGATTCGGCACAATCTTGATGTATCGCGAGCTTTGTTATTATAGTTACATCTTATGATGGTTCTCCCCCTCTACTCTCTTGTAATGGAATGAGTTTTCCCTTCGAAGTTATCTTAGCAGATTGAGTCTTCAAGGATTTGAGAACACTTGATGTATGTCTTGCATGTGCTTATTTGTGGTGACAATGGGATATTCACGTGATCTACTTGATGTATGTTTTAGTGATCAACTTGCGGGTTCAGTGACCTTGTGAACTTATGCATAGGGGTTGGCACACGTTTTCGTTTAGACTCTCCGGTAGAAACTCTGGGAAATCTTTGTAAGTTCTTTGTGTTGGTTGAATAGATGAATCTGAGATTGTGTGATGTATATCGTATAATCATACCCACGGATACTTGAGGTGACATTGGAGTATCTAGGTGACATTAGGGTTTTGGTTGATTTGTGTCTTAAGGTGTTATTCTAGTACGAACTCTGTGATAGATTGAACGGAAAGAATAGCTTCATGTCATTTTACTACGGACTCTTGAATAGATTGATCAGAAAGGATAACTTTGAGGTGGTTTCGTACCATACAATAATCTCTTCGTTTGTTCTCCGCTATTAGTGACTTTGGAGTGACTCTTTGTTGCATGTTGAGGGATAGTTATATGATCCAATTATGTTATTATTGTTGAGAGAACTTGCATTAGTGAAAGTATGAACCTTAGGCCTTGATTCAACGCATTGCAATACCGTTTGTGCTCACTTTTATCTTTAGTTACCTTGCTGTTTTTATATTTTCAGATTACAAAAACCTATATCTACCATCCATATTGCACTTGTATCACCATCTGTTCGCCAAACTAGTGCACCTATACAATTTACCATTGTATTGGGTGCGTTGGGGACACAAGAGACTCTTTGTTATTTGGTTGTAGGGTTGTTTGAGAGAGACCATCTTCATCCTATGCCTCCCATGGATTGATAAACCTTAGGTCATCCACTTGAGGGAAATTTGCGACTGTCCTACAAACCTCTGCACTTGGAGGCCCAACAACGTCTACAAGAAGAAGGTTGCGTAGTAGACATCAGGCGACGAACCAGAGCGGTGGTGGCTCACCGGAGTTGCTCTTGGGGCTGCCACTTGCTGTGATGAGGGCATCAGAATGGAGCCCTTGCTCGCCCGCATCCAGGGAAGCACACGGCTGGGCGTGGGGTGGCCTGGTTCACCGTCGGCGAGCTCATCCGCGGTGGCCGGAGCACGGGGATGAGGCAGGCGAGGCTGCAAGCCACGAGGCCGTCGGATGAAGTGCTCTACGGGCTCCTGGGAACTCCAGGAGTTTCACTACGCACCCAGATGACACTGGAACGAGCCATGGCCGCATCAGCGACATCGCCGGCGGCAAGGAGCTTACGGGTGCGACGGGGAGTTAAGGTAGGGGTTGAGCGCGAGGAGGGGAACAGGGGGGAAATGGAGAGAGGCTCATGGCAAGGAGGATGGTGTAGACGGCGGGGCCGGGGACGCGTTAGTTGCCGCGAATCGACAATGAGGTAGCCGGAGGTCGGACGTTGAGGATGAGCTCGGGGACGACGGTACAGGGCTCCTGCGGTCGAATGGGTTGGTGCAGACGATGCAGAAGGCGATGGCGGTTCCTCTGGACGCGTCGGCAAGGCGAGGGGGAGGCAGTGGCTACGGCAACAGCAAGCGGCGGCGACGGCTATGCTCGGACGGCGCTTGGCTGCGAGAGAGAGGGGGCTAGAGGAGGGGATGAGGACGAGTGATGAGCGAGAGGGACCCGGGTGGCGCGTGGCGGCTCCTAGAGCCTCTCCTTCGTCGGCAGAAGCAGGAGGTGGCCTCGCGCGTGGACGCGCGCGGCGAGCACGCGCCCCTCATCCTCCTGGCGGGAGGTTGGGGATGACTAGCTGCTGCGGGTGGGCTGGGCCGCCAGGTGGCTGGACTGCCAGGTGGGCTGCGCAGGAGGTAAGCCCAGGTAGGTTTCCTTTCACTCTCTCTTTTCTTTTTGTTTCAGTTTTTCTATTTATTTGCTCTGTTTTGATTTAGTGAAAAATACTAAATCATTTCATAAAATCCTGGAAATATTTGTGGGCACTTTTAGAATTATTTCCAACAGCCCTCAAATGATATCAAGATTATTTGGACATTTAAAATACTTTATAGAATTTAAATGTCCAAATTGAAATACTTATTATTTAATTCAAAAATCTAGAGTGTCCTAGAGAAGTGTGCACCATTTTTGGCAGAGGTTCTAGACCAATTCAAAAATGATGAACAGTTATGAAGGGCATTTTGGGTTCATTGAAAAGATTTAATTTTGACCCTAGTTGAATTTCATTAGCTGCTAGGGTTTAACAGTCCCCATTTCAAATTCATTTGAATTTTAAACATGATGACATGATGATCAAGCAAAGACAACAGGGGCTGAGCTAGGGCTGTGACAACTCACCCCCACTAAACAAGAATCTCATCCCGAGATTCAAGACGTGAGGTAAGAAGACAGAGGGGACACAAGGCTAACGCAATCTTCATGATCCAAACTGCATCTCTCGAGGACATTGAATCATCGCACCATATTGATCTTGACGTTTTTGCTTTGAGAACTCCATCCAACACGATTATGACAGAAAGAAACTCTACAGGAATCGATCTCCTCGAAGATCGAGCACTCAGGATCAACTCATGGAGTGAGACGTTGAAACATCTATTGAGTTGAGACACAAACCACACATCGAGAGCAATGGCAAGAGGTATATGACAACGGTTCGACTGGGTAGGCAAAAATGCTGTGCTTAATATGATGGTGCATGGTTTCAAGATAGCGAGGTAATAATTGCCATGGTTCCATAATGGGGCACCTTAGAGTAGGTGGCTCGTTGAATTATTCCCTTAAGTGGCAAAAAGAATTACTTTCGATATTTAGATGTCGGTGTACAAAAGTAGGGGCACACCTTTGTACCCCTTTACTTGTGCACGGGCAGTCGGAGCCGCGCGCCACGACCACACTAAGCAGGGCAAAGGAGGGGAGCCGGAGAGAAGCCGAAGCACAAGATGGCCAAGGCAACGCCAAGACTAGAAACACCGAAAAGCAAGAGGGCGAGGTGGACTTCCCCGGCAAGGCCCTTGCCGGGGCGGCCTCCACGGCCCCGGCAAGAGCCTTGCCGGGGCAACTTGCCCGACGCCACCAGAGTGAGCCACCCTTGAGCCCACGGGTTCCAACCCAACCAACTGCATTGGAACTAGGGCTCGGGAGGCACCTCCATGGTGGCATGCAGATCTTTGTCAAGATCATAAACATATGAGATCAGATGAGAACCAGAAGACGGCGACCCATGGCGGGATCCTTGCCGAAGAGATCCACAAGACCCCCGGCAAGCGCCTTGCCGGGGACGACTGCGACGCCACGGCAAGACCCTTGCCGGGGCCCCGGCATGGCCCTTGCTGAGGGCGTCAGCGGGGCCACAGCCAGGCCCGCGTCGACCAAGACTCCACCGCCGTCCCCAAGCAGCTGCTAGCTCAACCAGCTGGGCAAGCACCTGCGTGGCGACGGGCGGCCTCTATGCCAACTCAGCAAGCACCTACGTGGTGGCATGCAGATCTTCGTGAAGACCCTACCACCGCGCCACCTCAGCTGCCTTCCTGCCTACATGGCTCCACATGCACCGCTGGCCTGGGCGCGTGTCGAAGCAAGGCGAGGCGGCAACGGACGGGACATGCCTCGTTCCCGTCCCCAATAAAGCTAAGGGACACCTAAGCTACACATTAAATGCGTCTTGTCCTGTAACATGAGTGACAAGCTCGCAATACTGTAGGCCTTTCCACCTCCTGTGTGCCACTGTGGCAGCCCCTTTCGACTATAAAAGGAGGCCCTTGGCATACTGGAGGGGGATTCGGCTCTTTTGAACTACATGACCACCATAGCTAGTTCGAGAGCTCAAGAACTCTCTCAAATACACACCAAAGCAGGACTAGGGTATTATGCATCCCTGCGGCCCGAACATGGGTAAACGATCCTTGTGTTGACTACTAATCCTGCTCTTCTTACAACCCCGCGCCCCGGCAACCGTAGTAGGGATTCTTGTGATCCCATAGGTGTCGTTTCCCACCGACATCTTTGGCGCGCCAGGTAGGGGGCGCAATTGTGAGAATCTGGTATAGTAGTTAGCCTAGCAGTTCTTCGTCGCCATGGCTCCCAAGAAGAAGACGATCACGACGATCGGCTCGTCGGGAGCCGAACAGCCCGTGCCAGCGCAGACGAGCAGCGGGCCGGTCGCGGACAGGACCCGGGCTGCAGTCCGCGA
The DNA here is from genome assembly GCF_018294505.1 of Triticum aestivum. Taxonomy (NCBI): domain Eukaryota; kingdom Viridiplantae; phylum Streptophyta; class Magnoliopsida; order Poales; family Poaceae; genus Triticum; species Triticum aestivum. The sequence continues at coordinate 145,356,123 of NC_057802.1, forward strand.
GCACCAGCATCGCTCTGGCAGTCAGAGCCTGGCGAGCGGCGTCGTTCGTACGCCAGGCGATGGGCCGCACGCCACCAAATCCAAAGACGGAGCTGGGCCCCCCGCAGGTGGCGCGGGGCCCTCCAGGAGTGTCGTTGTGCCAGCCACGGGCGAAGCATCAACCTCCGAGATGCCCACGCCGGAACCCACATCGCACTCTTCCTAGGGTTCGCGCGACGAGCAGCGCCACCACGCTGGAGACCCCGGACACCGCCGTGGGAAGAGCCCTGTGCATCGTCCGCGGGATCAAGGAGTCCAGCATGCTCACCGAAGTGCTGGCGAAAATGGCACGTAGCCGCTGGGCCATGGTAGGGCTCCTTCTAACGTAGTTAGAAGTCGAAGCGCGCCACGGTCCACGCAGCTGTCACCACCACCCACGCAAGCGGAAGCTTTGGCACGCGCGCAGCTGCTCCTCGACTTCCCTCCTGCTGCGGAGAAGCTCGATGAGTGGAGAGCCACCATCCAGAGCCTCGTCGCTGTTGCCAATAAAGATGATCCACGACCGGCGGGGCCTTCGGGTCGACGCTTCGTCGAACCGCCGCATGCCAGCGGTGGAGGGGCCGGGGGTGCTGTGGCCACGGTGCACTCTCCTCCTCCACGCCAGCCATCGTGGGTGTCGGTCCGTCGTGATGACGCTTGTGATAATATTTCCATAGCGTCGTCCGACCCACGGACCCACCGCGACCAATGCCAAGTTCTTCGAGAACGAGCTCATGAAGATGCTCGAACCACTATCGAGCGCCGGCGTGATACACGCCACCAGTCGGACGAGCGGGCGGGACCCGCTATGGACCACCCAGCACCGGGGGGCTCCGGCGGCCTACCTTACAAGGTGGGCTGCCCAGCCTTTACCCATGAGCTGCGGCAGTTCCAGTGGCCGTCCCACCTGTCGGTGGAGAACGACACCTATGGGACCAACGAGGATCCCTACTACGGTTGCGGGGCGCTGGAACTAGTGAGGAGAGCAGGATCAACAGTCAGTGCAAACACGAGGGTCGTTTACCCAGGTTCGGGCCGCAGAGATGCGTAATACCCTAGTCCTGCTTTGGTGGTTGTATATCTGTGTTCTTGAGGAGCTCGAACTAGCTACAGGGAGCGTAACTTGTCCCAGGGTCCGAATCCTTCTCCTGGATGCCCTGGGTCTCCTTTTATAGGCCAAGGGATCGCCACAGTGGCACCAGGAGGTGGCATCGAGGTACTGTGGCTAAGCTTATCGCTAGCCATTACGGGACAAAGTACATTTAATGCGTGGCTTAGGTGTCCCCTCGCTTTATTGGGGACGGGGGTGAGGCCCGTCCCGTCCGTCGCCGCCCCTCCCCGCCTCGACACGCGCCTCGGCCATCGATGCATGCAGCGCCACGTAGGCAGGCAAGCAGCTGAGGTGGCGCGGTGGTGGAGCCTTCAAGAAGATCTACATGCCACCACGTAAGCACGTGACGAGTTGGCGAAGGAGCCCTTTGTTGACACGCAGGTGCCTACCCGGCTGGTGGGCTGGCAGCTGCATGGGACTGGAGGTGCAAAGCTTGGCGGGAGCGGGCTTAGCTGTGGCCTCGCGGACGCCCTCGGCAAGGGCCTTGCCGGGGCCCCCGGCAAGGGTCTTGTCGCGGCGTACGGTCATCCCCGGCAAGGATCTTGCCGGGGGCCTTGTGGATTCCCTCGGTAAGGATCTTGCCGAGGTTCGTCGTATCTTACTCTTCTGATCAAGAGTGTTTGTTCCTTGTCTTCACAAAGATCTGCATACCACCATGGAGGTGCCTCCCGAGCCCTGGCCCAACGCAGTTGAAACCGTGGGCTCAATGGTGGATCGCTCCGTTGGTGTTGGGGCGGGCTGCCCCGGCAAGGGTCTTGCCGGGGCCGCAAAGGCTGCCCCGGCAAGGACCTTGCCGGGGGAACCTGCTTCGTCCCTCTGCCCTCTGCGTCTTGGCCTTGGCGTTGCTTTGCTTTGTCTTGTGCTTCTGGTTCCACCTTGGTTCACCTCGCTCGCCTTGCCAACTCTGGCCTTGGCGCGTGGCTCCGACTGCCCGTGCACAAGTAAAGGGGTAAAAAAGGAGAGCCCCTACTTTTGTACACCGACAGGAGCCCCCGGGCCTGGGCCACACATAAGCGCAACACGTTGTTGGGCCAGGCCCAGAACGGTGCGCGGGCAGATGGGGCGGTTTTTTACCATGGTGAAAATTTTCCGTCTGCTGCACTTCCCCACGACCCGTGCGCGATGTGGGGGTCGTGCGTGACGTGGGGGGTCATGCGTGGGGCGGTTCCCGCACGTATGCGTCACGTCGCAATTAATGGAAAAGGAGGCGGCCCGCGCCTTCCCTGCGAAGGGGGAGGGGCGCAATGGCGCGGCCCATTTACTGAGTGGGGCCTGGTCGCGGTCTTCAAGGCTTCCATATCCCACGATCACGGGGTCGGGAAGGGTCGCTTCACCCGTCCCCTCGATTCTGCATGTTCGCCACGCGTCCCCCATGCGCTTGAGGTGTCAAGCGGTGGAGGTGGGAAACTGGGCTGTCGCTGGTTGGAGCAGCGGGTCGGTCCGGATTCCCTGCGCTCTTGGTGGCTTGGATTGGCCGAGCGGGGCGGCCGAACCCCGATCCCGCCCCTTTATAAGGAGAGGGAGGGGGGATGGCATTCCGCACTCTTCCATCTTTGCCTTTCCCTGCTTCTTCTTCTTCCTCTCACCCGCCATGGAGAAAGGGAACCCCGGTCCTTTGACGGTGGCGGCGAGGGTCGCCGCTCGACAGCGCGTCCCTCCTTCCCAAGAGCCCGTGGTGGCTGAGCCAACCGTGAGGGGAACGGGAAGGGGGCGAGGCCGTGGTCGTCATGGTGCTCGGGGAAGAGGAGGACGGGGCGGCGCATCGGCCTCGCTTCCGCCAGCGGCCCCTCCTCCGGTGGAGGGCCATGTCGGGGACAATCCCCGCGAGTTCTTTGCCAGGCTGCGCCATTCGCCTCGTTGTCGTCTTTGCCTTCCGACCCCATTCGCACGGGAGATGGAGCTGAATCCGCCGCAGGCGCTGCGGCTGCGCATGAGGGGCTGCGGGAACAGCGATACGTGGGCAGACGTCAAGTTCCCCGCCCCTCACGTCATGTATCTTCGTCGAGGGTGGAAGACCTTTGCTCGCATCCACAGCCTAACGGAGTGGCTCACCCTCCAATTCAAGTTAATGGAGGGTGGCCTCCTCTCCGTCAAAGCCTTTGGGCACTTCGGGACTCGCGTAAGGTGTTGCGTGGAGAGCTCCTCCAATGGCGAAGACTCCTCCTCGAGCGAGAGTGACGAGGAGGGCAGCGGCAGCGACGAGGAGGGTAGCGGGCGGCAGGATGACGGGTCCGACTAGGTGTCGGGCGCGTCGCGCCGGGGCGGGTGCGGCAGCAGCAGCATCTGCACCTGGCCGCTCCTCCGGTGGAGTTTGCCGTGGGAGGGGCCAGCTCCTTGAACTTCTCGGGGTCGTCTCCTTGGGCGGCTGGCGTTGGGAGGCTGCGGAAGAGGAAGAGGGCGGGCGGCAAGGCCGTGAAGTCGGAGTACGCGGGCACCGACGCCTTCATTGCGTATTGGCGACCTTCCGCCTCGTCTTCCAGCTCTTCCTCCGGCGCCGCCATCACCAGCCAGCCTTTGGACGGCCACCGAGATGTTCTCTTGGTGTCTTCTGCCACCCGTAGCTCGCCTAGGTGCTCCTTTTGCCCCTTTTCTCTTCCTTGACCTGCCTCCCGAGGAGAGGGACAAGAAAGGGATTACGGGCACCTTGTCTTTTTTCAACTTGTAAGCCCATGGGCATTAGTAGAATTTAAAGCATGTAATCCCCCTTGCTCATGTTTTTCATTCCATATGAACTGTACCTGTATGGGATGTTTTTAATGAAAAAGGGATATTTGTCAGGTTTTTCGTTCGTGGGTGAAACCCACGACAAGGAGCGAATCCTTGTTACTGTTTAAGATAAACTTTTTCGCCCGGCAACAGGCCTTGCCATCCCCCCACTTTGCTCGACCATTCTTGCGCTCTTGGCGGAGGCAGGGACGAAGCGGGCTTAGGCTCCTCGTTCCATTTCCTGGCTGCCGCGACTACAACCAAGTCCGAACCTAGGAGATAATTCTTGGGTATAGAAGAGGGGAGCACGGTAGTCTAAAAATAAAATGAGGTTTCATATATCCCAGTTCCATACCGAAATGCATGATGGAGGATAAAAAGACTTATCTGGATCTGCAGCCCCCGGCAACCTTTGGCTTGCCGTGGTTGGATCCTTGCACTTGCAGCCCCCGGCAACTTCGGTTTGCCGGGGCCAGGACACCGGTCCGTCCTCCTCCTTCCAAGTAGCTCGGCAGAAGTGCTCATGTGCCCTGCGAACCAAAGAGGACAGGAAAGAACAGAGAGACGCGTACTCGACCTCTAAGCTAGGGGTTAGCTGCTGCTAAGCACTATCAACCCTAACCGAGGAGGAGACTCGACCTAGCATGCATGCTATAACTTAGGGCGCCGGCGCTTCATTTATTTATGCTCAGGGTCTGCGCCTGGCTTTGTACCAAGGGTTACATGCCTTGTTGGCAAGTCTTGTACAAAAGGGTGGCTTGCCGGGAGGCCCGGCAAGCTGAGCCTTATGGGTTAAACTTGTGAAGATGCTCGATGTTCCAGGAGTTGCTCACTGGAATGGCATCTTCGGTCTCCAGGCGGACTGTGCTAGGCCTGGTGACTCGTGTTACCCGATAAGGGCCCTCCCACTTCGGCGTCAACTTGTTGGAATTCTTGGCCGACTGAACATGCCGAAGAACAAGGTCGCCTTCCTCAAAGCTCCGGGCATGGACCTTGCGGCTATGGTAGCGGCGCAAGGCTTGCTGGTAGCATGCTGCTCTCACAACCGCCCGGAGACGATCTTCCTCAAGGAACGTTGTGTCATCTTGCCGCAATCGCTCTTGCTCAAGCTCATCATAAGCGAGCACTCGAGGTGACCCGTATATGAGTTCCGTGGGGAGAACTGCTTCTGCCCCGTAGACCAGGGCAAATGGTGTCTGGCTGGTGGCTCGATTTGGCGTCGTCCTGATCGACCAAAGAACCGCTGGCAACTCATCAATCCAGCGCCTCCCACTCTTGCACAGCCTGTCAAAAGTCTTCGTCCTTAAGCCTCGCAGAACTTCAGCATTTGCTCTCTCCGCTTGGCCGTTGCTCCGTGGATGTGCCACGGAAGCAAAATAGACCTTGCTGCCGAGATCCTCAATGTACTGCATGAAGGTGTGGCTTGTGAACTGTGTGCCGTTGTCGGTGATAATCCTGTTGGGTACACCAAAACGGCAAACTAGTCCTTTGAAGAACTTGATGGCTGACTGTGCTGTCACCTTCCTCACCACTTCCACTTCTGGCCACTTTGTGAACTTGTCGATTGCAACGTACAAGTACTCAAAGCTCCCGATGGCACGAGGGAAGGGGACCAATATGTCGAGCCCCCAGACCGAGAAGGGACAGGAGAGAGGAATGGTTTGAAGGGCTTGCGCTGGTTGATGAAGCTTCTTTGAATGGAACTGGCACGCTTCACACTTGGTTACTAGCGCCGTCGCATCCTGGAGGGCAGTGGGCCAGAAGAAACCTTGCCGGAAAGCCTTGCCAGCAAGGGCCCTTGACCCTATGTGGGAGCCACATATACCTCCATGTATCTCTGCCAGCAGCTCTAGTCCTTCCTCCCGGGAGATGCACTTCAATTTCACCCCATTCGGCCTTTTTCTGTACAAGACGTTGTCAACGAATTGGTACATAGCAGACTGGCGGGCTACTCTGTCTGCCTCTTCCTGCTCCTTAGGAAGCTCTCCTGTCTGGAGGAATTGGGCGGTGTGCTGCGCCCATGCCGGGGCCTGTGGATCGACGGCAAGGACTAAAGGCATCCCTTCCGTCACGGGAGCGACTGTCTCTACGGCCATGGCCTGGGGCCCTGCCAGAGTCGGTCGCCCCGTGGCAGGATCGGCATCCACGGCAACATCTTCGCCAGCGGCTCCAGGGAGCTCGGTGGGGAAGTACTTGCCAAGGCCCAGCTTCCTCCGCTTGTTCAACCCAGTTGATGGTTCGACGGATGGTTGAGTTAACTGAAGCACAAAAGTACCTGGTTCCATAGGTAGCTTGAGGGCAGCACGCTTTGACAGGTAGTCGGCAATGTCATTCTTCGCGCTAGGGACATGCTCTGCTTGGATACCGTCAAAGCGTTCCTCCAGTTTCCTCACTTCATCCATGTAAGCCTCCATCAACGGACTTTGGTAATCCTTGTTGATCTGCCTGACGACGAGCTGCGAATCGCCCCTGACGATGAGCTTTCTGACCCCGAGGTCTGCCGCGATCCTGAGACCGGCAAGCAAACCCTCGTACTCGGCGGTGTTGTTAGTTGACATCTCCCGGGGAAAGCGCATTTGGATGACATACTTGAGGTGCTCTCCGGTGGGTGCAACAAGCAGTACGCCAGCACCGGCGCCTTGCAGCAAAAAGGCCCCGTCAAAGTACATGATCCAGCTGCGGCTTGTTTCCTTGCTGGGGAGAGTGGTCTCCTGTACCTCTTCGTCGGGCATCGAGGTCCATTCTGCAACAAACTCCGCCAAGACTCTGCTCTGAATCATCGAGGTGCTTTCGAACTTCAAACCGAAACTTGACAGCTCCAGGGCCCATTCCACGATCCTCCCCGTTGCGTCTGGGTTATGCAGTATCCGTTGCAACGGGAGGTGGGTGACCATGGTGATCTCGTGCGCTTGGAAGTAATGGCGACGCTTCCTCGAGGCCATAAGGAGGCCAAAGAGCAGCTTCTGCACACCTGAGTACCTCGACCTAGCTCCCTGCAAGAGGGAGCTGACGAAGTAGACTGGGTGCTGCACCATTTTCATCTTCTGCGCTACTTCACCTAGTCGCGCGGGCCCTGTCGTTCTGGCGTTAGCCTTTGCCGGGGACTCAGCTTTGCCGGGACCGAGCCCTGCCGGGGAGGGTTCCGATTTGCCATCCGTTGACTCTGCCGCTGCCGCTGCTTCTTCGTCGATCTCTCTCTGCGCCACTAGTGCGGCGCTAACCACTTGATTCGTTGCCGCTAGGTACAGCAGCAACGGTTCTTGTGGTTTAGGCGCAACCAGCACTGGGGTAGAGGAGAGGTATTTCTTCAAATCTTGCAGCGCTGTCTCGGCCTCCGGGGTCCACTCCATTGGGCCCGCCTTCTTCAAGATCTTGAAAAAGGGAAGGGCACGCTCCGCGGACTTGGAGATGAATCTGCTCATGGCGGCAACGCAGCCAGCGAGCCGACGCATGTCTTTGATCCGCTTGGGTGCCTCAATCTGCTCGATGGCCTTGATCTTATCTGGGTTCGCCTCAATCCCGTGCTGCGACACAAAGAACCGGAGAAGCTTGTCGGAAGGGACACCGAAAACACACTTCTCAGGGTTTAGCTTGAGGTTGATCTTGCGCAGGTTTGCAAACGTCTCCTCCAGATCTTGCACAAGTGTTGCTTTGTCCTTGGTTTTGACCACTATGTCATCCATATAAGCTTCCATATTTCTATGTAGCTGGGGCTCAAAACCAATTTGGACTGCTCTTGCAAAGGTGGAGCCAGCACTCTTCAACCCGAAAAGGCATCCGTAAAAAGCAATACGTACCACATGGGGTGATGAATGCTGTCTTTTCCTCGTCTTCTTTTGTCATGAAGATCTGGTGGTACCCTGAGTAGGCGTCGAGGAATGATAGCAGATCACACCCGGCCGTGGAGTCAACAATCTGGTCGATGGGTGGCAACGGGAAGGGGTCCTTGGGACAAGCCTTATTAATATCTGTGTAATCGATACACAGCCTCCACTTCCCACTCGCCTTGCGCACCACTACCAGATTGGCCAACCACGTCGGATGGAGCACTCCTCTCACCAGTCCTGCTGCTTCTAACTTTCTGATCTCCTCTGTGATGAACTCTTGCCTCTCCAGAGCTTGCTTCCTAACCTTCTGCTTGACGGGCCGTGCATGAGGACAGACAGCAAGATGGTGCTCAATCACTTCCCTGGGAACGCCGGGGATGTCGGAGGCTTGCCATGCAAACACACCGACATTCTCCCGCAGGAAAGTGACGAGCTCGCTTTCCTATTTGCTGTTGAGGGTGGAGCTTATGGTGAAAGCCCCTTCCGTGCCATCCGCCTTGATGGACACCTTCTTGGTTTCTGGTGGCACAACTCTGGATTTCTTGCTCTTGCCGGTGGAGCTCTCTGGCACGTCCTCGACTGTAGCACCACACTCCGAAGAGGTGCGCTTGCCGGAGTGGGTGCAAAAGGTCTTGCCGGTCTTCTTCTTCCCTCCCGGGGCTTCAGCGGCAGGAGCAAGTGCCTTGACGGCAGATGCTGCAACTGCTTCCCGGTAGAGTAGGTCGGCGCAGATCAGCGCATCTTTCTTGTCGGAGGGGACGGTGATGATGTTCATCGGCCCGGGCATCTTCAACGTGTTGTAGGCGTAGTGGGAAGCCGCCATGAACTTGGCTAGTGCCGGGCGGCCGAGGATCCCATTGTAGGGCAAGGGGATCTCGGCTACATCAAAGACAATCCTCTCCGTCCTTAGTTCAACTCACTTCCAAATGTCACAGGCAATGTGACCTTTCCCTTTGGCTGGCTCCTTCCCGGGTTGACCCCCTGAAACGTGCCCGTTTCCTCGAGGTCTCCGTCAGGAATCTTCAGCCTCCTGATCACAACAGGTGATATTAAGTTCAGGCCGGCCCCGCCGTCGACCAGCATCTTGTTCACCTTGAGGTTGCGTATTGTTGGTGAGACCAACAACGGCAAACACCCGACCGCAGTTGTGCGGTCCGGGTGATCCTCGATGTCAAAGATGAGGGGCGTGCTGGACCACTTCAGCGGCTTCTGGGTGTCGAACGAGGGCTCCGCTGTTGTAATCTCACGCGCCCACTGTTTGAGCTAGCGGAGGGAAGCATGCAGCGGGGCACCACCGTCGATGCACATGGCCTCTGTTGCCTTCTGGAACTCTTGCTCACCGGACTCGTCCTCCTCGTCATGATCATCGTCTTCTTGCTTCTTGTCACGGCCCCAAGCGGGCCTCTCTTGTTGGATATCCTTGCCGCGGCGACCTCCTTGGCCGCCACGCTTCTTGTCGGACCCCCCGACACCATCCTGACCCTTCTCCTTGTCCCGCCTTTCATACTCAGCCTTCTACTCTCGGCAAGCAGCTCGACTTGTCGGCAGTTCTGGAGGTCGTGGCCTTTGGTGCAGTGGATCTTGCAATACTGCTTGTCGGAGCCCCCTGGCTTATCGGCAGCCGCCAAGGCCCGGCAGGCGGTACACCCGGCAATCTCCTTGCCGGGGTCGTCTGCCTTGGCCTTCTTGGTGGCGCCGGTGTCGCCGGATTCCTCGACGGCAAGCACGGTCTTGCCCTTGCGTTTCTTATTGCGACGCCGGCGCTTCTTCGTCGGGGCGGCGGTGTCTCCGTCAGTAGAGTCGGTTTCCACGCCAGCGTCCTCGCCGGGGTACTTCCTTCCCTCCTCAGCCCAGGCGCACCTGTTGGCCAGAACATAAAGTTCGGCCACATCCCTAATCTTGTTCATTGCCAGTTCTTCGCGCATCTTGCGATTGCGCACGTTCTGGTGGAACGCACTAATCACAGCGGCGGGGTGAACGTCGGGGATGTTGTACTGGACCGGGCTAAACCTCTGGATGTATTGCGCAGGGTTTCTCCATCCTTCTAGGGAAAGATTTGCAAATCACTCGCCTGGCCGTGAGCTTGGTGGCCTCCAGTGAAGGCACCCATGAACTCATGACACAGGTCTGACCAAGAGGAAATGGAGTCCACCGGCAAGTGCATCAACCAAGACATGACGTTGGGCTTCAGCGCCAACGGGAAGTAATTGGCAAGCACCTTATCGTCGCGGGGCCCAGTAGCCTGCATCGCGATGGTGTAAATGCTGAGGAACTCCGACGAATGAGTCTTGCCGTTGTACTGCTCGCCGACATCAGGCTTGAACGTGCGGTGGGATGACCACTGGAACTGCCGCAGCTCACGGGTAAAGGATGGACAGCCCACCTGATAAGGTAGGCCGCGGGGCCTCCCGGAGCCGGGGATCTGCAGCGGGCCCTGCCCGCTTATCCGACTGGTGGAGTGTATCGCGCCGGTGCTCGATGGTGGTTCGAGCGTCTTCGTGAGCTCGCTCGCGAAGAACTTGGCACTGGTCGCGGTGGGTTCGCGGGTTGGACGACGCTATGGAGATATTATCTCAAGCGTCATCACGACGGGCTGACGCCCGCGGTGGTTGGCGTGGAGGAGGAGAGTGCACCGTGGCCGCAGCCCCTCCGGTCTTTCCTCCACCAGCATGCGGTGGCTCGACGGAGCGCCGACCCGAGGGCCCTGTTGGTCGCGGACCGTCTTTGTCGGCGATGGCGACGAGGCTCAGGATGGTGGCTCTCCATTCGTCAAGCTTGTCCGCAACAGGAGGGAAGTCGAGGAGCAGCTGTGCACGCGCCAAAGCTTCTGCTAGCGTGGGTGGTGGCGAAAGCTGTGTGGACCGTGGGGCGCTTCGACTTCTAACCACGTTAGAAGGAGCTCCGTCACGGCCCAACGGATGCGTGCCATTTTCGCCAGCGCTTCGGCGGGCACATAGGCCCCCTTCGTCTCGTGGATGGAGCACAGGGATCTTCCCCCGACGGCGTCCAGGGTCACCAGCGTGGTGACGCTGCTCGTCGTGCACACCATGGGAAGAGCGCGCTGTGGGCGCCGGAATGGGTGTCAAAGAGGTCGCTGCGCCACCCGTGGGCGGCACAACAACGTTCTTGGAGGGCCCCGCACCGCCTGAGTGGGGCCTGCCCCCGTCTTGGGATCTGGCGGCGCGCGGCTCATCGTTCGGTGTACGAACGACGCCGCTCTCCAGGCTCCGACCGCCAGAGCGATGCTGATGCTCGCGGGCTACGGCCCGAGTTCTGTCCGCGACCGGTCCGCTGCTCGCCCACACCGGATCGGGCTGCTTGGCTCCTGACGAGCCGATCGCCGTGGCTTTCTTCTTCTTGGGAGCCATGGTGATGAAGAACTGTGCTACTGGCTGTAAAACCAGATGCTCACTACTGCGCCCCCTACCTGGCGTGCAAAAGATGTCGGTGGAGAACGACACCTATGGGACCAACGAGGATTCCTACTACAGTTGCGGGGCGCTGGAAGTGGTGAGGAGAGCAGGATCAACAGTAACTGCAAACACGAGGGTCATTTACCCAGGTTTGGGCCGCAGAGATGCGTAATACCCTAGTCCTGCTTTGGTGGTTGTATATCTGTGTTCTTGAGGAGCTCGAACTAGCTATAGGGAGCATAACATGTCCCATGGTCCGAATCCTTTTCCTGGATGCCCTGGGTCTCCTTTTATAGGCCAAGGGATTGCCACAGTGGCACCAGGAGGTGGCATCGAGGTACTGTGGCAAAGCTTATCGCTAGCCATTACGGGACAAAGTGCATTTAATGCGTGGCTTAGGTCCCCTCGCTTTATTGGGGACGGGGGCGAGGCCCGTCCCGTCCGTCGCCGCCCCTCCCCGCCTCGACACGCGCCTTGGCCAGCAATGCATGCGGCGCCACGTAGGCAGGCAAGCAGCTGAGGTGGCGCGGTGGTGGAGCCTTCAAGAAGATCTGCATGCCACCACGTAAGCACATGATGAGTTGGCGAAGGAACCCTTCGTTGACACGCAGGTGCCTGCCCGGCTGGTGGGCTGGCAGCTGCATGGGACTCGCGGTGCAAAACTTGGCGGGTGCGGGCTTAGCTGTGGCCTCGCAGACGCCCTCGGCAAGGGCCTTGCCGGGGCCCCCGGCAAGGGTCTTGTCGCGGCGTACGGTCATCCCCGGCAAGGATCTTGCCGGGGGCCTTGTGGATTCCCTCGGTAAGGATCTTGGCGAGGTTCGTCGTATCTTACTCTTCTGATCAAGAGTGTTTGTTCCTTGTCTTCACAAAGATCTGCATACCACCATGGAGGTGCCTCCCGAGCCCTGGCCCAACGTAGTTGAAACCGTGGGCTCAAGGGTGGCTCGCTCCGTTGGTGTTGGGGCGGGCTGCCTCGGCAAGGGTCTTGCCGGGGCCGCAGAGGCCGCCGCGGCAAGGGCCTTGCGGGGGGAACCTGCTTCGTCCCTCTGCCCTCTGCGTCTTGGCCTTGGCGTTGCTTTGCTTTGTCTTGTGCTTCTGGTTCCACCTTGGTTCACCTCCCTCGCCTTGCCAAGTGTGGCCGCGGCGCGTGGCTCCGACTGCCCGTGCACAAGTAAAGGGGTAAAAAAGGAGAGCCCCTACTTTTGTACAGCGACACCACCGCACGTTCAAACCCGATGTCGGCGAAAAGTATACTGGCAAGACCCATCCGTCAGAGTTCAGCATCTACACCATCACGATGCAGGCTGCCGGAGCTCGCGACGACAAGGTGCTTGCCAATTACTTCCCGTTGGCACTGAAGCCCAATGTCATGTCTTGGTTGATGCACTTGCCGGCAGATTCCATTTCTTCTTGGTCGGATCTGTGCCATGAGTTCGTTGGTGCCTTCACTGGAGCCCACCAAGCTCATGGCCAGGCCAGTGATCTGCATATCATTCCCCAGAAGGAAGGGGAAACCCTGCGCAAGTACATCCAGAGGTTCAGCCGGGTGCAGTACAACATCCCCGATGTTCATCCCGCCGCCGTGATCAGCGCATCCCATCAAAACGTGCGCGACCGCAAGATGCGCGAAGAGCTGGCGATGACCAAGGTTAAGGATGTGGCCGAACTCTATGTTCTGGCTGATAGGTGCGCCCTGGCTGAAGAGGGAAGGAAGTACCCCGGCGAGGACGCCGGCGCGGAAACCGACTCTACTGATGAAGACACCGCCGCCCCGACGAAGAAGGGCCGGCGTCGCAACAGGAAACGCAAGGGCAAGGCCGTGCTTGCCGTCGAGGGATCCGACAGCACGGGCGCCGCCAAGAAGGCCAAGGCAGACGACCCCAGCAAAGAAATCGCCGGGTGCGCCGCTTGCCAGGCCTTGGCGGTTGTCGACAAGCCAGGGGGCTTCGACAGGCAGTTCTGCAAGATCCACCGCATCAAGGGCCACGACCTCCAGAACTGTCGGCAAGTCGAGCTGCTTGCTGAGAAGCAAAAGGCCGAGTATGAGAGGCGGGACAAGGAGAAGGGTCAGGACGGTGCCGAGGGATCCGGCAAGAAGCGTGGCGGCCAAGGAGGCTGCCGTGGCAAGGACAACCAGCAAGAGAGGCCCACCCAGGGCCGTGACAAGAAGCAAGAAGACGATGATCATGACGAGGACGACGAGTCCGGCGAGCAGGAGTTCCAGAAGGCTACGGAGGCCATGTGCGTCGATGGTGGCGCCTCGCTGCATACTTCTCACCGCCAGCTCAAGCAGTGGGCGCGTGAGATTACAGCAGAGGAGCCGTCGTTCAACGCTCAGAAGCTGCTGAAGTGGTCCAGCACGCCCCTCATCTTTGACGTCGAGGACCACCCTGACCGCACAACCGTGGTCGGGTGTTTGCCGTTGTTGGTCTCGCCAACGATACGCAACCTCAAGGTGAACAAGATGTTGGTTGACGGCGGGGCCGGTCTGAACTTGATCTCGCCCTTCGTGATCGAAAGGCTGCAAATTCCTGATGGAGACCTCGAGGAAACGGGCACGTTTCAAGGGGTCAATCCGGGGAGGAGTGCTACGTCTTGAGCTTGCGTTGGTTTTCCTTGAAGAGGAAAGGGTGATGCAGCACAGTATCGTATGTATTTCCTTCAGTTTTTGAGAACCAAGGTATCAATCCAGTAGGAAGTTCCTTCAAAGTCCCACGCACCTACACAAACAAACAAAGACCTCGCAACCAACGCAATAAAGGGTTTTTCAATCCCTTCACGGCCACTTGCGAAAGTGAGATCTGATAGAGATAATATGATAAGATAAATATATTTTTGGTATTTTATGATATAGATGCAAAAAGGTAAAGATGCAAATAAAAGTAGATTGAAAGCTTATATAATAAAAGATAGACCCGGGGGCCATAGGTTTCACTAGTGGCTTCTCTCAAGATAGCATAAGTATTACGGTGGGTGAACAAATTATTGTCGAGCAATTGATAGAAAAGCGAATAATTATGAGATTATCTAGGCATGATCATGTATATAGGCATCACGTCCGTGACAAGTAGACCGACTCCTGCCTGCATCTACTACTATTACTCCACACATCGACCGCTATCCAGCATGCATCTAGAGTATTAAGTTCATAAAGAACAGAGTAACGCATTAAGAAAGATGACATGATGTAGAGGGATAAACTCATGCAATATGATATAAACCCCATCTTTTTATCCTCGATGGCAACAATACAATACGTGCCTTGCAAACCTTTCTGTCACTGGGTAAGGACACCGCAAGATTGAACCCAAAGCTAAGCACTTCTCCCATGTCAAGAAAGATCAATCTACTAGGCCAAACCAAACTATTAATTCGAAGAGACTTGCAAAGATAACTCAATCATACATAAAAGAATTCAGAAGAGATTCAAATATTTCTCATAGATAAACTTGATCATAAACCCACAATTCATCGGATCTCGACAAACACACCGCAAAAAGAGTTTACATCGAATAGGTCTCCACGAGAGAGGGGGAGAACATTGTATTGAGATCCAAAAAGATAGAAGAAGCCATCTAGCTAATAACTATGGACCCGAAGGTCTGTGGTAAACTACTCACAACTCATCGGAAGGGCTATGGTGTTGATGTAGAAGCCCTCCGTGATCGATTCCCCCTCCGGCGGAGCGCCGGCGAAGGCTCCAAGATGGGATCTCGCGGATACAGAAGGTTATGGCGGTGGAAATTGTTTTTTGGTGGCTCTCTGGATGGTTTCAGGGTACGTAGGTATATATAGGAGGAAGAAGTAGGTCGGTGGCCGCTCGTGGGGCCCAGGAGACAGGGGGCGCGCCCACCAGGGAAGGGCGCGCCCTCCACCCTCCTGGCCTCCTCGATCGCTTCTTGACGTGCACTCCAAGTCCTCTGGATCACGTTCGTTCTAAAAATCACGTTCCCGAAGTTTTTATTCCGTTTGGACTCCGTTTGATATTCCTTTTCTTCGAAATACTGAAATAGGCAAAAAAACAGCAATACGGGCTGTGCCTCCGGTTAGTAGGTTAGTCCCAAAAATGATATAAATGTGTAAAATAAAGCCCATAAACATCCAAAAGGGGTAATATAATAGCATGGAACAATCAAAAATTATAGATACGTTGGAGACGTATCAAGCATCCCCAAGCTTAATTCCTGCTCGTCCTCGAGTAGGTAAATGATAAAAACAGAATTTTTGATGTGGAATGCTACCTAGCATATTTCTCAATGTAATTTTCTTTATTGTGGCATGAATGTTCAGATCCAAATGATTCAAAATAAAAGTTCATATTGACATAGGAAATAATAATACTTCAAGCATACTAATAAAAGTAATCATGTCTTCTCAAAATAGCATGGCTAAAGAAAGTTATCCCTACAAAATCATATAGTCTGGCTAAGCTCTATCTTCATCACACAAAGTATTTAATCATGCACAACCCCGATGACAAGCCAAGCAATTGTTTCATACTTTAGTAATCTCAAACTTTTTCAATCTTTCACGCAATACATGAGCGTGAGCCATGGACATAACACTTATGTGGAATAGAATGGTGGTTGTGGAGAAGACAAAAAGGAGGAAGATAGTCTCACATCAACTAGGCGTATCAACGGGCTATGGAGATGCCCATTAATAGATATCAATGTGAGTGAGTAGGGATTGCCATGCAACGGATGCACCAGAGCTATAAATATATGAAAGCTCAACAAAAGAAACTAAGTGGGTGTGCATCCAACTCGCTTGCTCATGAAGATCTAGGGCATTTTGAGGAAGCCCATCATTGGAATATACAAGCCAAGTTCTATAATGAAAATTCCCACTAGTATATGAAAGTGACAACATAGGAGACTCTCTATCATGAAGATCATGGTGCTACTTTGAAGCACAAGTGTGGTAAAAAGCATAGTAGCATTGTCCCTTCTCTCTTTTCTCTCATTTGTTTTGGTGGGCTTCTTTGGCCTCTTTTTTTATTAAGTCCGGAATCTCATCCCGACTTGTGGGGGAATCATAGTCTCCATCATCCTTTCCTCACTGGGACAATGCTCTAATAATGAAGATCATCACACTTTTATTTATTTACAACTCAATACTTAGAACAAGATATGACTATATGAATGCCTCCAGCGGTGTAACGGCATATGCAATGAATCAAGAGTGACATGTATGAAATTATGAAGGTGGCTTTGCCACTAATACGATGCCAACTACATGATCATGCAAAGAGCAATATGACAATGATGATGCGTGTCATATGAACGGAACGGTGGAAAGTTGCATGGCAATATATCTCGGAATGACTATGGAAATTCCATAATAGGTAGGTATGGTGGCTGTTTTGAGGAAGGTATATGGTGGGTGTATGGTACCGGCGAAAGTTGCACGACACAAGAGAGGCTAGCAATGGTGGAAGGGTGAGAGTGCGTATAATCCATGGACTCATCATTAGTCAAAAGAACTCATATACTTATTGCAAAAAATCTACAAGTCATCAAAAACCAAGCACTACGCGCATGCTCCTAGGGGGATAGATTGGTAGGAAAAGACCATCGCGCGTCCCCGACCACCACTCATAAGGAAGACAATCAATAAATAAATCGTGCTCCAACTTCATCACAAAGCGGTTCACCATACGTGCATGCTACGGGAATCACAAACTTCAACACAAGTATTCTTTAAATTCATAATTACCCAACTAGCATGACTCTAATATCACTACCTCCATATCTCAAAACAATTATCAAGTATCAAATTGATCATAGCATCCAATTCACTTTCTATGATAGTTTTTATTATACCCAACTTGGATGCCTACCATTCTAGGACCAATTTTATAACCATAGCAAATACCATGCTGTTCTAAGAGACTCTCAAAATAATATAAGTGAATCATGAGAGACTAGCAATTTCTACAAAATTAAGCCATTGCCGTGCTCTAAAAGATATAAGTGAAGCACAAGAGCAAAAACTATTTAGCTCAAAAGATATAAGTGAAGCTCATAGAGTATTCTAATAAATTATAATCAAGTGGGCTTCTCCCAAAAGGTGTGTACAGAAAGGATGATTGTGGAAAACTAAAAAGCAAAGACTAATATCATACAAGACGCTCCAAGCAAAACACATATCATGTGGTGAATAAAAATATAGCTCCAAGTAAAGTTACCGATAAACGAAGACGAAAGAGGGGATGCCTTCCCGGGGCATCCCCAAGCTCAGGCTTTTGGCTATTCTTGGATATATTGGGGTGCATTGGGCATCCGCAAGCTTAGGTCTTGCCACTACTTATTCCATAGTTCATCAAATCTTTTACCCAAAACTTGAAAACTTCACAACACAAAACTCAACAGAAATCTCGTAAGCTCCATTAGTGAAAGAAAGCAAAACCACCACATAAGGTACTGTAATGAACTCATTCTTTATTTATATTGGTGTTAAACCTACTGTATTTCAACTTCTTTATGGTTTATAAACTATTTTACTAGCCATAGATGCATCAAAATAAGCAAACAACACTCGAAAAACAGAATCTGTCAAAAACAGAACAGTCTGTAGTAATCTGTAACTAACGCAAACTTCTGAACTCCAAAAATTCTACCAAAATAGGAAGACCTAGATAATTTGTTTATTGATCTACTGCAATTGGAATCAGTATTTTATCACGTTCTGGTGATTTTAAACAATTGTTTTCGTGAACAGAAAGTTTCTGGAATTTTCAGCAAGATCAAATATTCATCATCCAAGAAAATCCTATAGGTTCTACTTGGCACAAACACTAATTAAAACATAAAAGCACATCTAAACAGAAGGTATATGATAAATTTATTACTAAACATAACCAAAAACAAAAAACACAAATAAAATTGGGTTGCCTCCCAACTAGCGCTATCGTTTAAAGCCTTTTAGCTAGGCATTGATAATTTTAATGATACTCACATGAAAGACAAGAATTGAAGCGCAAAGAGAGCATCATGAAACACGTGACAAACACATCTAAGTCTAACATAATTCCTATGCATAGGCATATTATAGGCAAACAAATCAAGGCAAGCAAAAACTAGCATTTGCAAGGAAGCGGAAAGAAATAATAGCAATCTCAACATAACGAGAGGTAATTTAGTAACATGAAAATTTCTACAACCATATTTTCCTCTCTCATAATAATTACATGTAGGATCATAAGCAAATTCAACAATATAGCTATCATAAAACATATTCTTAACACGATCCACATGTATGCAAAGTTGACACTCTTCCAAAATAGTGGGATTACCATAAAATAAAGTCATGACCTCTCCAAACCCACTTTTCTCAAAAAATTCATAAGATTGAACATGCTCCAAATATGTGGGATCTAAAGTTGACACTCTTCCAAACCCACTTTCAATATTATTGCAAACACTATTATCAATCTCATATTCATCATGGGGCTTAAATAAATTTTCAAGATCATAAAAAGAATCACCCCAATCATGATCATTGCAACAAGTAGTAGACAAAGCAAAACTAGCATCCCCAAGCTTAGGGTTTTGCATATTATTAGCACAATTGACATCAAGAGAATTAATAGTAAAATCATTGCAATCATGCTTTTTATTGAAGGAACTAGCAAGTATGGGTGTAATAGCAACGATCTCATGTTTAACAAACGGAACTATAGCAAATTCTTGTTCATAAATATTGGCATCATGGCCACAAGAATAGCAAGCATCATGTTCATCAAGGGATATTTCAACCAAATCATCGGAATCATCATTATCTATAGATTCATGCCTATCATTATTTTCTTCCAAAGCAACGGTCATTCTTTCAATAAATTCTTGGACATAGACATTATGAGCAAAGTTTTCATTGCAGTATTTAAGTATGATGGAGTTTTCAGATTTGTTGAGAGTAAAATCATACTTTTCAATCAAAGAAGCAACTTCATGAGCACCCTTAAAAACGACAAATTCTTCAATTTGTTCGATATCATAGTAACTATAAACACCCTTTGCATAAGAAGATAAGATTTCATTATCATTGAACTCACATAGGTAGGGAAGGTGTTTTTTAGGATTCTTAGAGCAACAAGTAAAATCACAAATTTCACAAAGATTCCAAGCATCATTAAGAGGAGCAATTGGACTACTAAGGAAATCATTATTGTTGGTATTGGAAAAATCACACAATTTGGTATTATCTTGTGCCATGGCGACAAGCAATCCAACACACAAGCAAACAGAAAAGGCAAGAGAAAAAGAGAGGAGAAGATTGGGAAAGAGAGGGCAAATAAAACGGCAAGGGTGTAGTGGGGGAGAGGAAAACGAGAGGCAAATGGAAAATAATGTAAATGCGAGGGAGATGAGTTTGTGATGGGTACTTGGTATGTCTTGACTTGATGGAAGCTTCCCCGGCAACGGCGCCAGAAATCCTTCTTGCTACGTCTTGAGATTGCGTTGGTTTTCCTTGAAGAGGAAAGGGTGATGCAGCACATGTGGCGTAAGTATTTCCCTT
This sequence comes from Triticum aestivum, assembly GCF_018294505.1. Lineage (NCBI taxonomy): Eukaryota > Viridiplantae > Streptophyta > Magnoliopsida > Poales > Poaceae > Triticum > Triticum aestivum. Next base: position 145,375,718 of record NC_057802.1, read on the forward strand.
AGTTTTTGAGAACCAAGGTATCAATCTAGTAGGAAGTTCCTTCAAAGTCCCACGCACCTACACGAACAAACAAAGAACTCGCAACCAACGCAATAGAGGGGTTGTCAATCCCTTCACGGCCACTTGCGAAAGTGAGATCTGATAGAGATAATATGATAAGATAAATATATTTTTGGTATTTTATAATATAGATGCAAAAAGGTAAAGATGCAAATAAAAGTAGATTGAAAGCTTATATAATAAAAGATAGACCCGGGGGCCATAGGTTTCACTAGTGGCTTCTCTCAAGATAGCATAAGTATTACGGTGGGTGAACAAATTATTGTCGAGCAATTGATAGAAAAGCGGATAATTATGAGATTATCTAGGCATGATCATGTATATAGGCATCACGTCCGTGACAAGTAGACCAACTCCTGCCTGCATCTACAACTATTACTCCACACATCGACCGCTATCCAGCATGCATCTAGAGTATTAAGTTCATAAAGAACAGAGTAACACAGTAAGAAAGATGACATGATGTAGAGGGATAAACTCATGCAATATGATATAAACCCCATCTTTTTATTCTCGATGGCAACAATACAATACGTGCCTTGCAACCCTTTCTGTCACTGGGTAAGGACACCGCAAGATTGAACCCAAAGCTAAGCACTTCTCCCATGGCAAGAAAGATCAATCTACTAGGCCAAACCAAACTATTAATTCGAAGAGACTTGCAAAGATAACTCAATCATACATAAAAGAATTCAGAAGAGATTCAAATATTTCTCATAGATAAACTAGATTTGAAACCCACAATTCATCGGATCTCGACAAATACACCGCAAAAAGAGTTTACATCGAATAGATCTCCACGAGAGAGGGGGAGAACATTGTATTGAGATCCAAAAAGAGAGAAGAAGCCATCTAGCTAATAACTATGGACCCGAAGGTCTGTGGTAAACTACTCACAACTCATCGGAAGGGCTATGGTGTTGATGTAGAAGCCCTCCGTGGTCGATTCCCCCTCCGGCGGAGCGCGGGCGAAGGCTCCAAGATGGGATCTCGCGGATACAGAAGGTTACGGCGGTGGAAATTGTTTTTCGGTGGCTCTCTGGATGGTTTCGGGGTACGTAGGTATATATAGGAGGAAGAAGTAGGTCGGTGGCCGCTCGTGGGGCCCAGAAGACAGGGGGGCGCGCCCACCAAGGAAGGGCGCGCCCTCCACCCTCCTGGCCTCCTCGATCTCTTCTTGACGTGCACTCCAAGTCCTCTAGATCATGTTCGTTCCAAAAATCACGTTCCCGAAGGTTTTATTCCGTTTGGACTCCGTTTGATATTCCTTTTCTTCGAAATACTGAAATAGGCAACAAAAACAGCAATACGGGCTGGGCCTCCAGTTAGTAGGTTAGTCCCAAAAATGATATAAATGTGTAAAATAAAGCCCATAAACATCCAAAAGGGGTAATATAATAGCATGGAACAATCAAAAATTATAGATACGTTGGAGATGTATGAAGGAGCCAGCCGAAGGGGAAGGTCACACTGCCCGTGACGTTTGGAGGAGAGTTGAACTATAGGATGGAGAGGATCGTCTTTGATGTGGCCGAGATCCCCTTGCCCTACAAAGGGATCCTCGGCCGCCCGGCACTAGCCAAGTTCATGGCGGCGTCGCACTACGCCTACAAGATGCTGAAGATGCTCGGGCCGTTAACCATCATCTCCGTCCCCTTTGACAAGAAGGACGCGCTGATTTGCACCGACCGACTCTACCGGGAAGCAGTTGCAGCAGCTGCCGCCAAGGCACTTGCTCCTGCCGCTGAAGCCCCGAGACGGAAGAAGAAGCCCGACAAGACCTCTCCCACCCACTCCGGCAAGCGCACCTCTTCGGAGTGTTGTGCTACCATCGAGGACGTGCCAGAGAGCACCATCGGCAAGAGCAAGAAATCCAGAGCTGAGCCACCGTAGACCAAGAAGGTGTCCATTAGGGAGGATGGCACGGGAGGGGCTTTCACCATAAGCTCCACCCTCGACAGCAAATAGGAAGGCGCGCTCGTCACCTTCCTGCTGGCGAATGTCGGCGTGTTTGCATGGCAAGCATCCGACATCCCCGGTGTTCCCAGGGAGGTGATTGAGCACCACCTAGCTAGCTGTCCTCATGCGCGGCCCGTCAAGCAAAAGGTCAGGAAGCAGGCTCTGGAAAGGCAGGAGTTCATCACAGAGGAGATCAGGAAGTTGGAAGCAGCAGGTTTGGTGAGAGGAGTGCTCCATCCGACGTGGCTGGCCAATCCGATGATGGTGCGCAAGGCAAATGGGAAGTGGAGGCTGTGTATTGACTACACGGATATCAATAAGGCTTGTCCCAAGGACCCCTTCCCGTTGTCGCGCATCGACCAGATTGTTGACTCCATGGCCGGGTGTGATCTGTTGTCATTCCTCGACCCCTACTCGGGCTACCACCAGATCTTCATGACAAGAGAAGATGAAGAGAAGACAACATTCATCACCCCATGTGGTACGTATTGCTTTTTACGGATGCCTTTTGGGTTGAAGAGTGCTGGCTCGACGTTTGCAAGAGCGGTCCAAATTGGTTTTGAACCCCAGCTCCATAGAAATATGGAGGCATACATGGATGACATAGTGGTCAAAACCAAGGACAGGGCAACTCTTGTACAAGACCTGGAAGAGACGTTTGCCAACCTGCGCAAGATCAACCTCAAGCTGAACCCTGAGAAGTGTGTCTTCGGCGTCCCATCCGGCAAGCTTCTTGGGTTCTTTGTGTCGCAGCGCGGGATTGAGGCAAACCCAGACAAGATCAAGGCTACTGAACAGATTGAGGCGCCCAAGTGGACCAAGGATGTGCATCGGCTCACTGGCTGCGTTGCCGCCATGAGCCGATTCATCTCCAAGTCCGCCGAGCGCTCTCTCCCCTTTTTCAAAATGTTGAAGAAGGCAGGCCCAATGGAGTGGACCCCAGAAGCCGAGGCGGCGTTGCAGGATCTGAAGAAATACCTTTCCTCCACGCCAGTACTGGTTGCGCCTAAACCACAAGAGCCATTGCTGCTGTATCTAGCGGCAACGAATCAGGTGGTCAACGCCGCACTGGTGGCGCAGAGGGAGGTCGAGGAGGAGGCAGTGGCGATGGCAGAACCGGTGGATGGCAAGCCAGAGATTCCCCCGGCAGGGCCTGATGCCGGCAAGGCAAGGCCCCCCGCAGAGTCCGACGCCATCGGGGCAGTGCCTGCGCAGTCAAGTGAAATGGTGCAGAAGAAGAAGATGATGCAGCACCCGGTTTACTTTGTCAGCTCCCTCTTGCAGGGGGCTAGGTCGAGGTACTCCGGTGTGCAGAAATTGCTCTTCGGCCTCCTTATGGCCTCGAGGAAGCTGCATCATTACTTCCAAGCCCACGAGATCACCATCGTCACCCGCCTCCCGTTGCAACGGATACTGCACAACCCAGACGCAACCGGAAGGATTGTGGAGTGGGCCTTGGAATTGTCAAGCTTTGGGTTGAAGTTTGAAAGTACTTCAACCATCCAGAGCAGAGTCCTGGCGGAGTTCATTGCAGAATGGACCTCAACGCCTGACGAAGAGATCCCGGAGACCGCTCTCCCCGGCAAGGAAGCAAGCCGTGACTGGATCATGTACTTTGATGGGGCTTTCTCGCTGCAAGGCGCCGGTGCCAGTGCTGCTTGTCGCACCCACCGGAGAGCACCTCAAGTATGTGATCCATATGCACTTTCCCAGGGAGATGTCCACAAAGGGCTGCTTGCCAGTCTCAGGATCGTGGCGGACCTCGGGGTGAAAAAGCTCATCATCAGGGATGATTCACAGCTTGTCGTCAGACAAGTTAACAAGGATTATCAGAGTCCGTTGATGGAGGCCTATGTAGATGAGGTGAGGAAACTAGAGGAGCGCTTCGACGGTATACAAGCAGAGCACGTTCCCCGAGCGGAGAACAACATCGCTGACTACCTGTCAAAGCGCGCTGCATTCAAGCTACCTGTGGAACCAGGTACCTTTTTTGCTTCGGTTAACTCAACCATCCGTCGAGCCATCAACAGAACAGAACAAGCAGAGGAAGTCAGGCCCCGGCAAGTACTTTCCCGCCGAGCCCCCAGGGGCTGCTGGCAAGGGTGTTGTCGTGGATCCTGAGCTTGCCGAGGGACGGCTGGCTCCAGCAGGACGCCAAGCCCTGGCCGTAGAGATGGCTGCCCCCATGGCGGAAGAGATGCCTTTTGTCCTTGCCGTCGAGCCCCAGGCTCCAGCATGGGCACAACATACCGTCCATTTCCTCCAGATAGGGGAACTTCCTGAGGAGCAAGAAGAAGCGGAAAAAGTAGCCCGTCGGTCTGCCTTGTACTAGTTCGTCGATGAAGTCCTGTACAGAAGAAGACCGAACGGTGTGAAATTGAAGTGCATCCCCTGGGAGGAAGGACTGGAGCTGTTTGCAGAGATACATGGAGGAATATGTGGCTCCCACATAGGATCAAGGGCCCTTGCCGGCAAGGCCTTCCAGCAAGGCTTCTTCTGGCCCACAGCCCTTCAGGATGCAACGACACTAGTAACCAAGTGTGAAGTGTGTCAGTTCCATTCAAAGAAGCTTCATCAACCAGCTCAAGCCCTTCAAACAATCCCTCTCTCCTGGCCATTTTGGTTTGGGGGCGCGACATACTGGGCCCCTTCCCCCGTGTTGTCGGGGGCTTTCAGTAGTTGTACCTTGCAATCGACAAGTTCACAAAGTGGCCGGAGGTTGAACCGGTGAGGAAGGTGACAACACAGTCAGCCGTCAAGTTCTTTAAGGGACTAGTCTGCCGTTTTGGTGTGCCAAACAGAGTCATCAGCGACAACGGCACGCAATTCACAAGCCACACCTTCATGCAATACATTCAAGATCTCGGTAGCAAGGTCTGTTTTGCTTCCGTGGACCACCCCCGGAGCAATGGCCAAGCGAAGAGGGCAAATGCTGAAGTGTTGCTAGACCTGAGAACGAAGACTTTTGACAAGCTGCACAAGAGCGGAAGGCGCTGGATTGATGAGTTGCCGGCGGTTCTTTGGTCGGTCAGGACGACGCCAAATCGAGCCACCGGCCAGACATCCTTTGCCCTAGTATATGGGGCAGAAGCAGTTCTCCCCACGGAACTCATATACGGGTCACCTCGAGAGCTCGCTTATGATGAGCTTGAGCAAGAGCAGTTGCGGCAAGATGACGTAGCGCTCCTTGAGGAAGATCGTCTTCGGGCGGCTATGAGAGCAGCACGCTACCAGCAGGCCTTGCGCCGCTACCATAGCCGCAAGGTCCATGCCCGAAACTTTGAGGAAGGCGACCTTGTTCTTCGACGCGTTCAGTCGGCCAAGAATTCCAAGAAGTTGACGCCGAAGTGGGGAGGCCCTTATCGGGTAATACAAGTCACCAGGCCCAGCGCAGTCCGCCAGGAGACCGAAGATGCTGTCCCAGTGGGCAACTCCTGGAACATCGAGCATCTTCGCAAGTTTTACCCATAAGGCGCGGCTTGTCGGGCCTCCCGGCAAGCCACCTTTTGTACAAGATTTGCAGGCAAGGCATGTAACCCTCTGTACAAAGCCAGGCGCAGACCCTGATCATAAATAAGCGAAGCGCTGGCGCCCTAAGTTATAGCATGCATGCTAGGTTAAGTCTGTTCCTCGGTTAGGGTTGATAGTGCTTAGCGGCGACTAACCCCTAGCCTAGAGGTCGAGTGTGCGTCTTTCTGTCCTCTTTGGTTCGCAGGGCACGTGGACATATCTCTTGAGCTGCTTGGGAGGAAGAGGATGGACCGGTGCTCCGGCCCCGGCAAGCCAGACCGCCGGGGGCTAAAGACACAAGGATTCAACCACGGCAAGCCAAGGTTGCCGGGGGCTGCGGATTCAGATAAGTCTTTTATCCCCTGTTATGCACTTCCGTATAGAACTGGGACATATGAAACCTCATTTATATTCTTAAAACCACAGTGCTCCCCTTTTCCCGTACCCAAGAACTATCCCCTGGGTCGGAACTTGGTCGTAGTCGCGGTGGCAAGAGAAATGGACGAGGGGCCTAACCCTGCTTCGCCCTGCCTCCGCCAAGAGCGTGAGAATGGTCGACCAAGGCGGGGGGACGGCAAGGCCTGTTGCCGGGTAACAATGTTTATCTTAAAAGTAACAAGGATCCGTCCTTGGCATGGGCCTCGCTCACGCACAAAGAACCCGGCAAACAGCCTTTTTCATTAAAAATGTCCCATACAGGTACAGTTCATACGGAATAAAAAACATGAGCAAGGGGATTACAAGTCTTAAAATTAACAAGTGCCCGTAGGCTTACAAACTAAAAAGAGATAAGGTGCCCATAATCCCTTTCTTGTTCCTCTCCTCAGGAGGTGAAACAAGACAGCAGGAGGGCGAAAGGAGCGCCTAGGCGAGGTACGAGAAGCAGAAGGCCCCAAGAGAACATCCCGGTGGCCATCCCGGAGAGAGGCTGGTGATGATGATGACGGGAGAAGAGCTGGAAGACGAGGCGGCAGGACCGGAAATACGCGACGAAGGCGTCGGTGCCCGCGTACTCCGACTTGAAGGCCCGCCACCCGCCTTCTTCGCCTTCTCCGGGCCTCCTACGCCAGCCGCCCCAGGAGGTGACTCCGAGAAGTCCAGGGGGGCCGATGCAGATACTGCTGCTGCCGACACCACCCCGGGACGGCGAGTCCGATACCTAGTCGGACCCGTCATCCTCCCGCCTATTATCCTCGTCGTCGCTATTGCTGTCCTCCATGTCGCTCTCGCTCGAGGAGGAATCTTCATCGTCGGAGGAGCTCTCCACGCAGCACTTTAGGCGAGTTCCAAGATCTCCGAAGACCTTGACGGAGAGCAGGCCGCCCTCCATTAACTTGAAGTAGAGGACGAGCCCCACCGTCAGGCTGTGGATGCGAGCAAATGTCTTCCATCCACGACGGAGATACATAACATGCGGAGTGGGGAAGTCGACATCGACCCGCGTACCGCCGGTCCCGCAGCCCCTCATGTGCAATCTGAGGGTCTGGGGCGGATCAAGCTCCATCTCCTCAGAAGAGGGGGTGGGGAGACGGAGACGACGACGCGGTGGCCGGCGCAGCCTGATGAAGATCTCGTGGGACTGGTCCCCGACGTGACCCTCCATCGCGGGAGGCACCGCTGGCGGAGGCACGGCCGCCGCGCCACCTCGTCCCCCTCTCCCCTGACCGTCGCGGCGACCTCGGCTACGCCCCTCCCCCTTCCTCTCATGGCTGGCTCCGCCGCCACAGGTTCGTGGGAAGGAGGGACGCGCTGACGAGCAGCAACCCTCGATGCCACCGTCGAAGGCCCAGTGCCTCCTCTCGCCATGGTAGGTGGAAGAAAGAAGCAAAGATGAAGGAGGATGGATACTGAAGAATGTGGGATGGCGCCCTGCCTCCACTCTTTATAAAGGGGCGGGGTCAAGACTCGGCCGCCCCACTCAGCCAATCCAGCCAGCGGAGGCGCGGGGAGTTAGGACCGACCCGCTGCCCCAATCAGCGACGGCCCGGTTTCCCGCCTCCGCAGCTCGCCACTTGCATGAAGGACGCGTGGCGAGCGAGCAGGGTCGAAAGGACGGGTGACGCGACCGCTCCACGCCCCGTGATCAGGGGGCGTGGGCGCCTTGAAGACTGCGACCCGAGTCCATCCAGTAAATGAGCCGTGCCTCCATGCCTCCCTCTTTTTATGGGGAAGGTGCGAGCCGCCTCTTTACCGTGATGTGACGCATGCATGCAGAAACCGCCCCACGCATGCACCCCACATCACGCATCATCCTCCATGATGCGCGTTCAACGCGGGTCATGGAGAAGCGCAGCGGACGAAGAGTTACTGCGGTGAAAATCCGCCCCGCCTGCCCGCGCACCGTTCTGGGCCTGGCCCAATAACGTGTCGCGCTTATGTGTGACCCAGGCCCGAGGGCTCCTGTCGGTGTACAAAAGTAGGGGCACACCTTTTTACCCCTTTACTTGTGCACGGGCAGTCGGAGCCGCATGCCACGGCCACACTAAGCAGGGCACAGGAGGGGAGCCGGAGAGAAGCCAAAGCACAAGATGGCCAAGGCAACGCCAAGACCAAAAACACCGAAAAGCAAGAGGGCGAGGTGGACTTCCCCGGCAAGGCCCTTGCCGGGGCGGCCTCCGCGGCCCCGGCAAGAGCCTTGCCGGGGCAACTTGCCTGGTGCCAGCAGAGTGAGCCACCCTTGAGCCCGCGGGTTCCAACCCAACCAACTGTGTTGGAACTAGGGCTCGGGAGGCACCTCCGTGGTGGCATGCAAATCTTTGTCAAGATCATAAACATATGAGATCAGATGAGAACCAGAAGACGGCGACCTCGGCGGGATCCTTGCCGAGGAGATCCACAAGACCCCCGGCAAGCGCCTTGCCAGGGATGACTGCGACGCCACGGCAAGACCCTTGCCGGGGCCCCGGCAAGGCCCTTGCCGAGGGCGTCAGCGGGGCCACAGCTGTCACAGCCCCAGATCACCCCTTGCTTGATTTTTCTTGCCTCCATGCATCATGTTTAAATTCAAATGAAATTTGAATTGAGGAATTTTCAAAGCCTCAGAGACCTTTTAAAAAAGATCAACATTAAAATCTTCTCAAAGAAGCCTAAGAAAACGTTCCTGTTAAACCTTGAAAAATATTGGCAAGAATAAAATTCAAACCAATATTTTTGGAAGGTTTAACATATTTATTTTGGGCCTTTGAATTAATCCAATAAATATTTGAATTGGATCTATATTTGTTATATAATAAATATATGTTCAATAATTCTGGAAATTGTTGTGTAGCTTTGGATAAGTCCATTTGGTTTACACAATTATTTTCATGAATTTTGAAAATGGTTTGGTCTTTGAACTAAATCAAAACAAACTGAAAAAATAGGAAAACAGAAAATAGAAATAAAAGAGAGAGAGAAGGACTACCTGGCCCACCTACCTGTGGCCGGCCCAGCTCGCTGGCCCAGCCCACCTCCACCTCCCCTGTCGTCTTGCTCCCCAGGCCAGTAGGCAGGGCGTGTGGCCGCCGTGCGTGCACACGCGCCCCGACCACCTCCTTCTTGCCACTCTCCCTCGACGCCCTGGCCTTCTCTGGTGACTCCACGCAGTCGCTTCGACCCTTCTCACTCTCCCTGTGCTCCTCCCCCCTCTGTTTCTTTCTCCCGCGAATGCCCGAGCGCGCCGTCGCCACCGACGAGCACCACCGCGCCCAGAGCCACTGCCTCGCCTCGTAGATGTGCTCCGAAGCTTCGCCTCGACCCCCTCTTCCTCCCCGCCGAGTCACGCCCCGCCAAACGCCCCGAAGCGTCGGCCCCGACCTCGTCTCCATCGTTCGGCTGCCGAGATCGCCGGCGACCTCCCGTCTTCATCAGCTCCTCCCCGACCTCGCCGACCCGCTCGTCGTGACCGTGGTGAGCTGTTGGCCGTTTCCCCCCTCTCCGTTCTCTTCCTCGCATGCCGTGGCGACCGCACCAAGCTCGACCGCACCCGCCGCCGCTGGCGCCCGCCGCCGCTGGCGCCCGCCGCCGACGCGGCCCCAGCAACCAAACAGCCCGGGCGTCGTGTCCAACATGCTCGCCGCCTCGCGTAGTTGCCGTAGGTGCCATGAACGCGCTGCCACGGCCACTGCAGCCCCGTAGCCACAAACACCCGAACGCCAGCGCCGCCCCGAGCTCGTCTCCGGCGAGCTCCGTCCGTCCCCGCTGCTGCCGCATGCCGCTCTGGATGCGGGCGAGCCCCAGCTCCCCGCGCGTGCCCTCCTCTGCTCGATTGGGCGCCGGAGGAGCAATCCCGAGCCCTTCCGCCGCGTCTGCTGCCTCCGGCGGCTAAACGCCGGTGATTTAGCCCCGGTTGACCAGGGATTTGACCCCCCTGGGTCATTGACATGTGGGCCCCGGCCCCACTGACATTTTGGTTAGGTTTAACTTAAGGCTAATTAACTATATTAATTAGCTGAGTCGATGACATATGGGTCCCACTGTCAGGTTTGACCCGGACCAGCCCCTGTTGACTTGCTGACGTCACAGTGACGCAATGCTGACGCAGTATTACATTTTCTGGATTTATTTTTAATCAGGAAATCCCAGAAAATGTAGCAAACTTCTAAAAATCATAGAAAATAATCTATAACTCAGATTGAAAAGATTTATATATGAAAAATGATCAGAAAAATCCAATCTATCCATCTGTACTGGTTTCATGCATGTCTAGACAACTTAACCTTGCTGTTTAGTTCAAAACATGATAATGCACTATTTAAATTCATAAGATGAGTTTGGGGTTGAATCTTTGGTTCAAAATGGCTCAAACCCATCTGGTTGTAGTTGCATTAGCCCAACACACTCATTTTGCTATGTCATGATCATGCATCATATTGCGCATTGCATTGATTGTGTTTCCTTCTCTGTTGCCGGTAGTTGTCCCCTCTCGATAGCCGTGATTCCGAGATGAGTTCGATGACACCGATGAAGAACTATAATATCTTCAGAAGTGCCAGGCAAGCAAACCCCCTTGTTCATTCCGATACAATCCCACTCTCTCGCTCCTGCTCTCTTTTACTGCATTAGGACAACAACGATTCATCTGTTACTTGTTGCGGTAGTTGAACCCCTTATCCTCTGCATGACCTGTCATTGCCACAGTAAATAGATGAAACCCACTAGCATGAGTAGGAGTTGTTTGAGCCCTGATGTGCCTACTCATTCATGCTTGTTTGTCATGCCTGCTACTGCTTAGAGTTGAGTCGAGTCTGATTCATCGGGGATGAGTTGGAATGGTGATGAACATGTCCTACTGTGTGTGAACACGATTTGGTAAAGGTAGCGGTGAGAGGCCATGTAGGAGTACATGGTGGGTTGTCTCATTGAAGCCGTCCTCAGGAACTGAGTTCTGTGTTTGTGATCCATGATACAGTTACTACCATGCATTGGGCCCGAAACCAATGGACCCTCTCGGCTTCTTAATCACCCTTGTCCTCTGTCCAGGAGTTGCAAGTAGTTTCTGGTGTTTGTAGTATGCTGGAGGCCATGGGCAGCGCTGACCGGAGGGGTGGGCTCTGATGCGGTAGGCACGTGGCACGGTGTACCGGGCGCCCGTTTGGTGTCTCGGGAACCCTGCACACATCGTTCGGGGCCGTATGTGGAAACCTCGGCCGGACTCCCTGCGGATGGAACCTGAATAGGCGATAAACCTGGACTAGAGACTTGAGTATTTAGGTAGGTTGTGGCCGACACCCTCGCTGGGCTTCCGCTTGAAGGTTGCCAAGTACATGTCGTGTAAACGGCGGTAAGTGGTGAGAGCGTGTGTGTCGAAGTACACCCCTGCAGGGTTAATATGATCTATTCGAATAGCCGTGTCCGCGGTAAAGGACTTCTGGGTTGCCTATAACAGTTCATAGACAAGTGAAAGTGGATACTCTAAAATGCGCAAGATAAGCGTGAGTGCTATGGATGGCGTTCTCGTAGGGAGACGGGAGCGGATCCATAGTGGAGTATTGATATGGTGAATATGTGGACTCGTGTGCGCCACCTCGAAAGAGTTACTTGCAGTCGTAGTTTAGGATAGCCACCGAGTCAAAGCTGGCTTGCTACAGTTAAAACTCCACCACCCCTTTTGTTGATACCGATGCATATGTAGATAGTTCTGATGTAAGTCTTGCTGGGTACATTTGTACTCACGTTTGCTTATTTTATGTTTTGCAGAGAGACGTCAGTCTCGCTAGTAGTTCCGTGTGGACTTCGACGTTTAGCTTGATACCTCAGCTATGATCTTGTGCCCTCGGCAGGATCTAGTAAATAGTCAGGCTTCTCAGCCCTTTTCATTTGTACATGTCTGTACTCAGACATGTTAAGCTTCCACATGTGTTTGACTTGTATGCTCTGAATGCTGGGTCGAGAGACCCATGTTTGTAATATCTGGCTCTTCGGAGCCTAATGAATAAATACTCTGAGTCGTAGAGTCTTGTTGTGATGCCATGTTGTATTTGCACATATCGACCATATTGTGTGTATGATTGAAATGCTTGGTATGTGTGGGATCCGACAACCTAGTTGTGTATCCTTGGTAGCCTCTCTTATGGGGAAATGTAGTCTTGTGCTCCATGAGCCATAGTAGTCCGCTACAGCCCGGTTCACCGGAGTCCTGCTAGCCCAGCACTACTGCTCCGGAACACCTTACTGGCCGGCATGTGATTCACTTCGTTCCTGTGTCTGTCCCTTCGGGGAAATGTCACGCGGTGACATCCGGAGTCCTTCCTAGCCTGCTACAGCCCGGGTTCCCGGAGTCCTGTTAGCCCAGTGCTACAGCCCGGATTCACACGCTGCTGACCGACATGCTCGATGTTGATTCATGTATGCCTGTCCCAGTAAGTTAGTGCCACTTTGGGTTCACGACTAGTCATGTCGGCCCGGGTTCTCTGTCATATGGATGCTAGCGACATTATCATATACATGAGCCAAAAGGCGCAAACGGTCCCGGGCCATGGTAAGGCGACACCCGTGGGAATACCGTGCGTGAGGCCGCAAAGTGATATGAGGTGTTACAGGCTAGATCGGTGTGACTTAGAATCGGGGTCCCGACAGCAGCCAGGCCCGCGTCGACCAAGACTCCACCATCGTCCCCAAGCAGCTGCTAGCTCAACCAGCTGGGCAAGCACCTGCGTGGTGACGGGCGGCCTCTACGCCAACTCAGCAAGCACCTACGTGGTGGCATGCAGATCTTCGTGAAGACCCTACCACCGTGCCACCTCAGCTGCCTGCCTGCCTATGTGGCTCCGCATGCTCCGCTGGCCTGGGCGCGTGTCGAAGCAAGGCGAGGCGGCAACGGACGAGACGGGCCTCGTTCCCGTCCCCAATAAAGCTAAGGGACACCTAAGCTACGCATTAAATGTGTCTTGTCCTATAACACGAGCGATAAGCTCACAGTACTGTAGGCCTTTCCACCTCCTGTGTGCCACTGTGGCAGCCCCTTTCGACTATAAAAGGAGGCCCTTGGCATAATGGAGGGGGATTCGGCTCTTTTGAACTACACGGCCACCATAGCTAGGTCGAGAGCTCAAGAACTCTCTCAAATACACACCAAAGCAGGACTAGGGTATTACGCATCCTAGCGGCCCGAACCTAGGTAAACGATCCTTGTGTTGACTGCTAATCCTGCTCTTCTTACAACCCCGCGCCCCGGCAACCGTAGTAGGGATTCTTGTGATCCCATAGGTGTCGTTTCCCACCGACATTAGATCATTGAAACTTTTTATACCAACCTAAGGCAATTCGCAATGGATCGTTTGGAAGAATTCAAAAGAATGGCATACTCAGTTTGGAAAGGAAACTACGGTTATAGGACAACTAGGCAAATGGAAGGGACATTCCAGTTGATACGAAGGATATAACCTAGTGAATGAGTGTTCTTTCAAGAACTTGAGCATTTCCATATTCATCAAGGTTTTACCAACATCTATAACAAAATCTTGGAAACACTCCATACTACCATGATGAATAGGGGTGGAGGATGCAGATACAAAGGAAGACAACACTCTCTCAGATTTCACCTTAGCGAGGCCAAGGAAACGAAATCTGGATGATCTACCGAGAGACATTTAGCACTCGCTTTTAATGTTTTCCTTGATGTACTAGATACCACGATCATGTTTAAAAACAGCAATATAGCCATCAAGTAAAGGTCGGACTTCGGGATACAAAGGATCCATAAGGAACAACTTCTAGAATAAGTCGCACGAAATCCTCATGGAGAAGATGGTCAAATAGCTAAATCAAGATACTAAAATGATAGATCTTCCGACTAGGTGTGTCGGCCAGAACATTAACCTTGTCGGGACCTACATCACAGATCTTGGAAAATTTCCAATCATCATATCTGTCTGAGATTCAGATCTGGTTGGTAACAGGATATTTCAGACAACATGTATGGAAAGGAAAGTTTGCAACACAACTCGACGAGGCGACGTTGCGAGATTCTCAGGATATGAACTATGGTAGCAAGCTCCAAAATATTAGCAGGTTCTGCTACACACATGTGAACACGCTGTCCCAGACAAGCATGGCCACGTAGTAGTCGTATGATATAACATTACCGAGTTTAGGTTGGGAACCATCATCGAGGATAATGAAGTCCTAGCATAAGTCATGATTCTTAATAAAGAACTTCTTCTCCCTGAGCAAATCAATCAGTGTCTTGGTGTGCTAGGGAATACATATGGAGTGGAGGTAATTAATCTACCAAACCATATAATACATTCGCACATGCATAACTGACTTGGGATGGTTCCGAAGGAAGCAAAAAGAAGCTTTCTCAAATTCACGGCGGCAACTTGCATCGAATGCACGTGAATTAGAGGAAGTCTCCTCTTTCATCCGAACATATACCTCGTGAACGGAACACAAAGGCATTGCTTACAAAGTTTCCAATGCTAGCTTTAATGTTCAACGCAAATCATGGAGGAGATAAAAATGTTGCTGATGGCTCAACAACAAGTCATCAAGATTCCTATGAAGAAGGAATTCCACAACTATGTGAACAAGGCGATAGCATTGGTCAGAACAAAAGATATAACGGAGTATGCTCGAGGAAAAACCACGAGTAAGACAACATTACGAACATCATTGGTTCTGATTTGATTTGAGGATAGCCCACAATCAAATCAAAGTTTTGATAAGACAATAGGTCCAACAACTGATCACAGGGACCAATCGATGAAGATATCATCTTTCTTCAACTAACACACAAACACAAGGATATCCCTTTGGAACGAACTAAGTTAGGCAAGCTTTTATCTTCCAACTCTCCAAGTTGTTATTTAGCTTAACCAACTAGCTCAATGGTATCGAACACAGATTCTTGAAGAAAGGGGTGGCTAAAAGAAACCAACTTGATCACAAACTCAACATAGCGGTTAGGTGACAACCTGGTAACAGTTCCGAGAAGATATTCGGAAAATCACGAACCACCGATATGTTACTAAGCTCGAGAACAATCTTGATTTTCAGGGCAAGACGATGTGTCCAAGAGAGTGATGGATTGACACAATCCTATCTCATTGATCGAGGAGTGCACCAGGGAAAATGGACTAGGTAGCACGATCAATCTTAGAATGATGGTTCAGTAACCAACACGCTAAGAATGGAATTATCGTTCATTAAGTACCAAGCAACACAGTTGCTAGGGGTATTGATTTCACACATCACGATTCACTTGTCAGCATTCCTGTTTCAATAACACGGGAACTGAGGAATGAACAATGATGGCAAGAAGTATCACTGCGTCAAGAATTCATAAGAGGTGGTGCAATTCTCATGACATTCTTGACATAAGACGGTAATACTTCAGGGTAGAACAGAATCAAAAGCTGGGTTGGCATTTGATTTGCGGATTACAACTGCTTTGACCCAATCTTGGAGATGGATAAGTGTCGGAGTAAATGGCCACGGGTAGCCTAACCGACTGCCCCTGGCTCTTCCAAAAAATTATCAGGCCTTTGGGCCTTCAAGCACTCCAAGCATTGGGCCGCCTTCCCTGGCCGGCTACCTCTGAAGCCGACTCACGGAAGGCGACCCAGCCTCAGCAACCTCCCCCCAGGATAACCACGGGGTGGCCGACTCCAGGAAGCCGGCCATAGAGGATGCTGACTTCCCGGAAGCCGGCCACGAAGAACGCCGACTCCAAGAAGCCGGCCAAGACCGCAACCACCAAAGATACGCCCACATAACAGTGACAAGACGGGGTGTGGCCACAGTGCGGCCCACTACCCCCGAAGCCCGAGGCAGGCATGGCCACAGGACGCCATACGGGATGGCCATCTCCCGTCCGGCTCGGCACTGTAGCCATGCTGGCCTCAAAATCACCCAGGACGGACGCCAGTACGGCCCATGGGCGGCGGGCCCCTTTAGCCAGAGAGAGGCGCGAAGGTGGCCCGGCCTCCCCCAGTCGGCCGAGGGCGTAGCCGGCCCCCAGAAGCCGGCTACCCCCTCCCTCGAAGTATGTGCCACATTAAGGAGACAAGACGAGGTAAGGCTACAGTGAGCACCCTCGAGGCGGCAAACTGTAGCCACGCTTACCTCGGCGAAGCCCTCGTCATCAGGGGCGAGGCTACAGTAAGCAGCCGCCGACAAGACCCTAGGCGGTGGGGCCGGCCTATCGACCAAGAGGCCGGCAGCCGGGGGGACCCACCAGTCGGCGGGCCCCAATAGCTGGTGGAGAAGCCGGCGAGCGTAGACACTGACGGCTGGGACCAGTGCCCAGCCGGATTACAATTGTACCCCCGGGGGGTAGGCCTATATAAACCCCCCGGGACACCCATGCAAAGGGTTGGCTCCCGAGCACTACACACACGCCAAAGGGAGAGAGAAGCAAGAGCTAGCCTTGTTCCTCTTCTCCCTTGAACCCAACAGCTCTAGGAGCGATTGTAGCTACTCTTCCTGATCCAGTGATCATGCGGAGACCCCGCAGAGCAGGACTAGGGGTGTTATCTCCTCGGAGAGCCCCGAACCTGGGTAAGATCCGCCGGCGTGCATGTCTTCGCCTCATCCCGTTTCCAGGCACCGGCGACGTCTTACTGGCACCCACTATGATAAGCCACCCGTTGGCATATGTCGCACCTACCACCCGATATTTGGTGCCCACCGTGGGTCCAGGTGCACCGTCGTCCAGAGACCTATTCTGGATGGGAACCCTCTTCGTCCCCCGCGAGCGCAGCCAGCCTGCTGCGCCCGATGGCGTTTGCTTCGACGCGCTGCAAGGCGTCGACGACGCCTGCGCAGCGAGCTGCCTCGCCGATCTTCTCGGCAAGACTCGCATCTCCGACGAGCCTATGTCCGATGCAGGCACGGCTACCCCAAGAGACGCCTCGTCAGCCTCCTCGACCAGCTTCACGTCTCTAGCGAGCTTGCTGCAGATGTGGAGTCGGTCGGCTCCACCGACCCGATGCTCGTCGACTCCGACACGGCATCGCTCGATGCCTACCCCTCCGACGTGGTGGTCTTCGACGACCCTCTCCCTCGAGCTGACAGTGGCAGCAGCGCTGTCACCGAAGTGTTGGTCATCATCCACGTCGCCAACTCGGGCGAGAACGCCCACGACGCCCTGCAAGCGGCGATGCATGACCTCTCCGTCCCCATCCCGGCCGACGCCGACGCCGAGACCCTGGAGGCACGCCGCCTCGCCCTCATCGCGGAAGGCTAGAAGATAGCCTCCATGAGACGCCTCACCGAGGCCCACCAGCGCGAAGTGGACCGCGCCGCCTTCGGTACGCCGCCGCCTCGCGGCCCGAGCCGAGCCGGCTTCGTCCAGAAGCGCGGCGCGGCTATCGCTAGCATGCTGGGGGCAGATCGCCCCGTCTACGCCACCCCGCCCGAGAATCTGCGAGCCGCTCAGGCGGCTGCACAAGAGCTCAATGGGCTGGGAGCCGATGAGCTCCCTTACATGACAAGACGGATCCAGTAGCTGATCAACGCAGCTGCGGAACGGCACGAAGCCGGCGCTCGTGCTGATAGTCATCCCCCGCGCCGGGAGCACGCCGCTCAGTTAAGCCCCTGGAACTTTTCTGTTTCATTACAGATGAGTCCCTGGACAGAAACCCTTATAGCTTTTTAATAAAAAGTGATTTTTGAGTGATTCTTTTTCTGACAATCTTATAATTTTGTCTAGTTTTTTATGGGATTTATTTGGAAATTTTTTGGAACAACTTTTATGCACGCGTTGGTTTTCACGTTAGTATGCTTCTTCGCTATACCATAGGTTCCGGAAGAGGTGACGGAGCCGCGAACTTCGCCGAGCTAGACTCCGACTTCTCCAAACCAGGCAAGCATGTTTGAACCTTTGATATGATGGGTGTTTTGCATGTTTGCGTGAAAGGTTGTGCGTGGCATATGAGTATCTGTGAGTATCTCGTTGCTTGTGAGGCAACTACCCGTGTGTTCCAAAGTTACTGTGATCTCTGATGAGAGATGGCCTAATCATGTGGTGACATGAAGGGCAGCAAGGTGGTACTGTTGTAGCATACCAGCCTTGCTTCATCCGGCAAATTCCGATGTTAACGTGGACGGAGTCACGTTATCGTTCTTCCCCCTTCCGTGCTACCACTGGTTTTCTGCCAGAATGTGGTTTAGTAAGTTGGTAACCTCTTTCCGTGTACACACCAAACAGAGGGGCCGGGATGATGGTTCCATGGCCCTGGATTAAAGCCAGTCATCCGGTCAGGGGGCATGGGTGTTTCCGGTTGGGACCGAGAGGGGGGCACCCCTTAGAGCGCGCGTATAGAAATTTGATCCCATGCCACGCGAGGTTGTAGCCTCCCCGTCTCAAGGTTTTTCTTGAACGTTGCCGAGGGTGATTCCTGGCTTCGGAAATGTTGAATGGGTGTGTACTGGTTAGATGTGTTTCTTCCAAAACACCGTAAACGGAACTAGTCCCCGTGACTACTGAAATCCGTTGGCTGTGGTTAAAGTACAAACTCTGCAGAGTCAAATCCTTCCGAGTCATCGTATCCATGGTCCAGTAGCGTGATCAGCGTATCCATGTCTATGTCGTAACCTCGTGGTACATGCTTCTTTCCGGTGAGCGAGCACGAGTAGCGAACTTAGCTGAACGCTATTCCTATGGATGGACTAACCCTGTTGTTTATCTCATGTCTGATTATTCTCTTGATATGATTTAAGATTCATGAGTTACTAAGTTATGAATATAAGCCCTTTATGTGATGTCGCTCAGACGTCCGACTGTGGCATGTTTGTCTCTTACTTTCAATATAAGCCCTTTATGTGATGTCGCTCAGACGTCCGACTGTGGCATGTCTGTCTTTTATTTTCTGTTATAAGCCCTTTATGTGGTGTCGCCCCGACGCCCGACTGCGGCATTATTATTCTTGCAGTTTCCTCTCGAGGAGTCATTCAGACCCTCGTTTGGCACCGGTATTATTATTCTTGCAGTTTCCTCTCGAGGAGTCATTCAGACCCTCGTTTGGCACCCAGTATTTATTTTGGGATTTCGGGAGGACTACCGCCCGACTTCTCTGTTATTTCCCCATGCATTATTGTCTCTATGTCTGAACGCACTTGTTATTCTGTTCATATGCTTCATGTTTACATTTGTTATATCTTACGTCCGAACTGTCTTGCGAGTACTTTCATAGTACTCACCTGCCTTGTTGATTTGGCCAGATGTTGACGAAGGCGATCTCATGGATGAAGAGTTTGTTAGTGAGTCCGACGCCTAGAGGAATCCCAGTCAGTCCTGTGCGATCCTTGATATTGGTCACTTGTATCATATACGCTTCCGCCACCCGCAATAAGTCTCCTCGAGCTTCACTCCGACGCTCGAAGACTTGTTAGTTTTCAGGAGTCATATCACCCGCTCCGCTGTGATATTTCCACCACCGTTGTTATCGTGAGTTAGTAGTTATGCCACCCTATCTGCCGTTATGTTTATACGGCGTGCATGTAATAAATTGTTGAGCAGTCCCCGCTCAACCTTGTATTATATTCAGTACTCCTGGTATTTTTCTTCTGTGACCAAGATATTGTCTACCAGTGAGAAGGAATTCTTCTTTACTGGTACGTAAAAGGGATTGGTCTCTCAATAAATATTTTATTGAAAAACCGGTCATGACAAGCTTGGTATCAGAGCCAGGCTGACTGTAGGAAGCCACTAGGTGCGATCGCTAATCGGTTATTAGCGTCTTTTGTGCTTTTTCAGCATTTTGCAATTGTAGCTATTTTCTGTTGGTCATCATAAATTTATAACTTGACTACTCAGAATTTTTGCCTACTTTTGTAGATGGCTGGCAGCAACTGCGAGACTCGAGTGTTCACGAACGTGCCCGAGGGGTTTGTCAAACTCCTCGTCTCCATCACCAAGCTCGCGATCGGGCCAGCGACTCGTCCGGAGTTCACGCTTTATCAGCACAAGCTCAGCGACGACGTGTCTATGCACCAGGCCGTGGTGCAATTCAAGGGAGGACGTTCTGCATCTCGCCACTTCCGTTTTGTGGGAAGGGCCATGCCTACGGAGAGGCATGCCATGCAAATGGCTGCCCGTGAGGCGATAGCTCGCCTTCGAGATATCCTTCCGATGATGAAGACTCGTCGCTACCGCTACCTCCCATGCCATGTGCCATACACTTGTCACTATGCATTCGCCTGCCATCGGGGAGAGCGAGATGAAGCCATCGAGATGGTCGTTGAGTACCTCAAGGCTCTGGAGGAATCCTTCGACAACCTCGTGGATGATCTTGTGGCTGCCCGCATGGACTTAGTCCGGGGCGGTCCTGCCTGCAGGAAGGAGCTTCTCCACACGGCACCGCCTCTGACATTCGTCTCATCCTCAGCATCTTATGCACCGGCCATCTTGGCCACTTCTCGCCGTCTGCCTACCACTGAGGAGTTCGACCGAGTCATCGCTCCTACTCCAGTCAGAGCTGCACTGCCTGCCACACCCGCACTACCGCCTGTCGCTCCCGCGCCATCACCACAGCGCAGTGTTACGCGCCAGGAGCCTGCTAGAGAGGAGGTGGAGGTTGAATCTCCTGCACCGCTGAGTCTTGCCCTCGGCAAGGGAAAGGACATCGTCACCATCTCCGACTGAGAGCGCCGAGTAGCCGCGCGTTATGTCTCCTTGTATGATGTGTTTTATCTATACGCTAGTTTGTATTAGTGTGTTCACCACTTTCCGGAGGAGTATGCTAGTCTAAATAACATGTCAGGATTGTGTACGCGCATCCTGAGTGCTGTATCGTGTGTTTGCTTTTCACGTGTAAGATTTGGGTTAAACCGTTCGCAAAATCGTTTATGCTTTCTTGAAAAATCTTGAGGTCTTTTAAGTTTTTGCCTTTGCAAGATTTTCCTAGTGCCACACAGTTCTTCTCATGAGTTTTGCAAAATAATACCCCAGACTAGAAAAATGTCTCATCCGTGGACTCGTTCCATGCCCAATCAGCCAGAAGAAGTTTATGGGACACAGACTAGCAACAACTTCACTCAGGGACAGTCCAGTCAGCAGGACAGCGAAGCAGCCTTGTCTCAAGTATGCCGTCTCTTCGAACAAAGCCAGCAACAGCACCAAGAGATGATGAATCATGTCATCAATATGGGAAACCACCGTGAACCCTATCAACCACATTCCAAGTTATCTGAGTTACAGAAGACTCGCCCTTCAACGTTTGCTCACACCGATAGGCCGCTGGAAGCCGATGATTGGCTTCGTGACATCGAGAGAAAGCTGATTATCGCTCAGTGTTCAAATCATGAGAAGGTGCTTTACGCACCACACTACCTTACTGGAGCAACTGCAGCATGGTGGGAAAACTTCCTACACATGCATCCCAGTGAACACAACATCACCTGGGAGGAGTTCAAGGAAGGCTTTCGTGGGGCACACATCCCCAGAAGCATCATAAAAATCAAGAAGAGAGAATTTGACGACCTCAAGCAAAGAGGCATGTCAGTGACAGAATACAACGGTCAGTTTACCCAGCTGTCTCGTTATGCCTACGACGAGCACATGACAGAGAACAAGAAGATGGAAAATTCCTGGTCGGCCTGGCACCGGCACTAAAATGCCAACTGGTTGTACACACTTTCCTGGATTTTAAAACTCTGGTTGACAAGGCCATTACCTTGGAGAATGAGCGCCGCAGCCTGGAGGATATCCATAAGCGAAAGAGGGACAAGACGACTCTTGCTCGTAACAACCGAAGCAAGACTGAAGTTCCAAGGGCAAAAGCAAGGAAATCCACGACTACTGATCTAAGGCACATCAGACAGTTTCATGCCAGGGACAAGGAGTTCACGTACCGTCCAGGGGTCACATGCTATGCTTGTGGAGAAGAAGGGCACTATGCTAAACAGTGCCCAAAGCCGAGGAACTCGGCCCCCAAGCCGAACAATGGTGGGAACAATCCAGCCCCCAAGCGCAACAATTTCAATCCCAACAACAACCACAGGAAGGGTCACCTGAACCATGTGACCAGGGAAGAAGCGCAGAATGCCCCAGACATCGTGCTCGGTACGTTCCCTGTCAACACAGTACCTGCCACGGTTTTGTTTGATTCTGGAGCTTCCCATTCATTCGTTTCGAAGAGTTTTGTTTTGCAACATGGTTTTCCGATACTTCCCTTGGAAAAATCTATGATCATCAAGTCCCCCGGAAATAAGCAAATCGCTCAGAGTTACTGCCAAGGAGTGATCATTGAATTCGAAAGACTACAGTTTCAAGCAAATCTCATCGTGTTGGAAAATAAAGGACTGGATGTCATCCTAGGGATGGACTGGTTAACCACCAACAAAGGATTCATTGACTGTTTCAATCGGACCGTGATTCTCACTCACCATCACGGCAAGACAATAAAGGTTACAGCTCAAAAAAGGCCACGGTCACGGCAACCAAAGCTGAACAAAGTGGACATTTCAGAACTGAGAAAAGTTCCAGTGGTATGCGAGTTCCCTGATGTATTTCCTGAAGAACTACCAGGCATGCCACCAGACCGAGAGATAGAGTTCAGCATTGAACTAGCACCTGGCACCGCTCCCATCTATAAGAAACCTTATAGAATGGCACCCTCAGAATTGGTGGAGTTGAAGAAGCAGATAAAGGAATTATTGGACAAAGGCTTTATTCGAGCCAGCTCCTCACCATGGGGTTCGCCAGTTTTATTCGCCAAGAAAAAGGATGGGACACTGAGATTGTGTATAGACTATCGAGCTCTCAACATGGTCACCATCAAAAACAAATATCCGATGCCACGGATAAATGATTTGTTTGACTATCTCGCACAAGCCAAGGTGTTCTCAAAAATTGATTTGAGATCGGGATATCACCAATTGAAAGTACGGACAGAAGATATCCCTAAGACAGCATTCACTTCCAGATATGGATTATATGAGTTCACAGTAATGCCATTTGGGTTAACAAACGCCCCCGCATATTTCGTCCACCTCATGAACAAAGTGTTTATGAAATTTATGGACAAATTTGTTGTGGTGTTCATTGACGATATTCTGGTATATTCAAGGACACCAGAAGAGCATGCTGAGCATCTCAAAATTGTTTTGGGAGAATTAAGGAAACATCAGTTGTACGCCAAATTTAGCAAGTGTGAATTTTGGCTAAGACAAGTTGGTTTCCTAGGCCACATATTGAACCAAGAAGGCGTGGCCGTAGACCCAGAAAAAGTCAAAGCCATACTTGACTGGAAGCCACCCGCCAACGTTACAGATGTGCGGAGTTTCCTGGGAATGGCCGGATATTACAGAAGATTTATTGAAGGATTCTCCACTGTGGCAAAACCAATGACACAATTGCTCAAGAAAGACAAGAAGTTTGTATGGATGGAAGCATGCGAGAAAAGCTTCCAAGAGCTCAAGAAGAAACTAACCACCGCGCCGGTCTTAACTGTGCCAGACATACACAAGAGTTTTGAAGTGTATTGTGACGCATCTCGGAAGGGTCTCGGGTGTGTGCTAATGCAGGATGGCAAAGTTGTCGCGTATGCCTCCAGGCAGCTGCGGAAACATGAGGAAAATTACCCAACACATGACTTGGAGCTAGCAGCAGTCATACATGCACTCAAGGAATGGAGGCACTTTCTGTTGGGTAATCGCTGTGAAATATATACGGACCATAAGAGCCTTAAATATATTTTCACACAGCCAGAGCTAAATTTACGCCAACGACGCTGGTTGGAATTGGTCAAGGACTATGATGTCAGCATTCACTACCATCCAGGAAAAGCAAATGTAGTGGCTGATGCCCTTAGTCGAAACCCCAGCCCGGACAATGACAGTCTGCAAAACTTGAGGCCTGAGTTTCAGCAAGAGTTCGCAAGACTCAACATGGTGTTGGTCACTGAAGGCACCGTATCGAATCTGGAAATACAACCCACCCTAATGGAGCAAATTAAGAAGGCACAGCAAGGGCACCCCAACATCGAAGGAATAAAGAGAAAAATGAGCCTTGGCAAGGCTTCAGAGTTGATCACAGACAGTGAAGGAATATTATGGTACGGGGACAGACTTTGCGTACCTAACATTGAGGAACTCAAGCAACAAATCCTAAGCGAAAGCCACGCCGCTCCATACTCGATCCACCCTGGAGGAACCAAAATGTACAAGGACATTCAGGAAAGATTTTGGTGGCATGGTATGAAAAGGGATATAGCCGCATTTATTGCTTGCTGCGATTCATGTCAGCGCATCAAGGCTGAGCATCAAAAGCCAGCAGGGGTGCTACAACCAAACAGGATACCTGAGTGGAAATGGGATGAGATTGGGATGGACTTCATCGTCGGACTACCTCGATCGCAACGCGGAAATGATGCCATATGGGTCATCACAGATAGGCTAACCAAGGTAGCCCATTTCATCCCCGTGAAGACAACCTACTCCACACAAAGGCTAGCCAAGCTTTATCTCTCTCGTATAGTCTGTCTTCATGGAGTCCCAAAAACTATAATATCCGACCGAGGCACTCAATTTGTCTCTAAATTTTGGGATCACTTACAACAAGCTCTGGGCACGCAACTAGCATTCAGTACAGCGTACCACCCTCATACTGATGGACAAACGGAACGCGTAAACCAAATCTTAGAGGACATGCTGAGAGCCTGTGTGCTCACCTATGGATCCAGTTGGGAAGAAAGTTTGCCGTATGCCGAGTTTGCTTACAACAACAGTTACCAAGCCAGCTTGCAAATGGCACCCTTCGAAGCATTGTACGGACGGAGGTGCCGTACCCCACTAAATTGGTCAGAGACAGGAGACAGTCGTATCTTCGGCCCAGACATGCTCAAGGAGGCCGAGGAGAAGGTTAAACAGATCAGGGACAGACTCAAGACAACTCAAAGCCGACAAAAGAGCTATTACGATCAAAAGCATTGTGAGGTCAGCTTTGAACCCGGTGATTCTGTATACCTACGAGTGTCACCTATGAGGGGCCTGCAACGGTTCAAAATTAAGGGGAAGCTAGCCCCGAGATTTATTGGACCATTCTGTGTGACTGCACGAAGAGGCACAGTAGCCTACCAACTAGACCTACCCAAGGAGCTGTCAGACGTCCATGACGTATTCCACGTCTCGCAATTGAGAAAATGTATGAGTAACCCGGAAAAGCATGTGTCACATGAAAGCATTGATGTGCAACCAGATCTCACCTACAGAGAGCGGCCAGTAAAATTTTTGGAAGAGTCTGAACGGAGGACCCGACAGAAAACAACAAAATTTTTCAAAGTTCAGTGGAGCAACCACACTGAGGATGAAGCGACATGGGAAAGGGAAGATTTTCTCCAGGCAGAGTATCCATATCTATTCGAGGATCAGCTGAAATCTCGAAGACGATATTTTTCCTAAGGGGGTAGGTGTTGTGACACCCAAAATTTCATTTGGATTTTTCAAAATTTTTATTTGACTTGAGGGAGGTGATTTAAATTTTTCCTTCAAAAGAACCCTCCCTTTCAAAATATTTTTTTTGGCAAGAGTTTTATTTGGATTCACCCAAGACTTGATTTTTGGTCTTGGAGGTTTTCCCTTTTTATTTGTACTCAAAACCAAATGCTTTTCACTTAGGAAAATTTCTTTTGAAATCTTTTAAATGGCACTATGGTATTTTTGAGTGATCTTTCCCCCTTTTCAAAAATCCCGCTTGCCATGACCCAAGTGGAAATCCACTCTCCTAAACCTTCCCTCATCTTTGGATCATGATTTGCATCAAATCCAGCAAGTTGAACCTCCCCATATGATTATTTTTCCATTTAAATCTTATCAAAACAATTTCTGCCTTTTATTCTAGCTCTTGGAGATTTACAAAGGAGCTACCCTTTCTGTTTTGATTTTTGCCCCCTAACCAATTTCCCTTCCTAGTCCTTTGAACCCTCAACCAAGATCCATGAAGATCCACTGGGCTTCAGTTCAAATTTTTCAAACTATACTTGCTGCAAGTTTGGACCAGATTTGTCAAATTTGATGAATTTCATTCAAATCTTTCTCCAAAAATTCTGAGTAAAATCAGGCAGCCTCTGGGTGCATTGAGAGGTCACCTCACCAAGTCCCAGCCCCAGGAAAAATTTTCTTCACACCAAATCATTCTGTCGAACACCTGTAGAGCATTGTCAATGTCAACTTCAGAGATTCAGAAATACAATTCAGTGATCTACTGTCGTTTTCTTCAGAACATGTTCTCGATCTCGACAGTGCCGCATTGACGCCTTGCTCCCCGTCCCCTCCCCCTTGTCCCTGCGCCGCACGAGCGCCTGGATGTTTGCGGGCGTCGGCGACGTGCTGGAGGAGGTGCGCCGCCCCGTGACCGACGCCAGCGGCGGCTTTGCGGCCGCCAGAGAGAGGCGCGGCGCAGACGGCGCCACCCAGCGCTGCCCAAGCCGCCGGAGGCCGCCGCGTGGCCACCCACTCCCCAGTGCGCGCTGCCACCCTCGTCGTGAACCGCTGGGCGCGGAGCGCGCTCTCTGCCGCTGTCGTGCCCGTGCGGCCACCCCACCGTGGACCGGCGCCATTACGCCAAGACCGACCAGGATTAGCGGGGGAACGACACCAGTACACCTCACTGATGCTACCTGGCCACCTAAACCCCTCGCCAAGCCATTGCCTCGCCGTAATTGCTCGCCGGAGCAACCCCGTTCACGGCCACCCCCTCGATCCGCCTATAAATAGAGGTCCCGAGCTTCAACTCGAACCCACACCACCTCTGCACTCCACCAAGACCCTGCCTAGCCACTGGAAGAGCTCCGAGGGAGTCTCCTTCCTCGACTCCGGCTGCCGCGACCCGCCACGGGATCCAGCTCGATTCGCTCCCGTGCGTGCACCTCTGCCTCCCGTCTCTTGCCAGTAGCTCTCTAGTGCATCCCTCCTCCTGACCCGCGCTTCAATTCGGAGTTTGCAGCACACGACCGGAGTTCCCCACCATCGCCCGAGCCGCCGTCCGCCGGAGAAAGTGTCGCCGTCGACGTGGTGCTCCCCGTCGGTCGAGTCCACCACCCACCGACGCGGAAGGACATGCTGAAGCTCTTGGTACACTCCGATCTCCCTGTCTCGCCGTGGTTCGACGCCGGCGACCACCGCAGTCTTCGGGCGCCGGCGAACTTTTTAAACCTGACATGTGGGACCCCCCCCTGTCAGCCTCTATTCGCTTCTCCCTCGAAACGTTTTCTGTTGGCGCCTTTGGGCAAATACGTTTTCCCTTTTGAGCTGGCGCGTTTCTTTCCGAAGCGTTTTCTGTTTTCTCAGTTAAGCCCCTGGAACTTTTCTGTTTCATTACAGATGAGTCCCTGGACAGAAACCCTTATAGCTTTTTAATAAAAAGTGATTTTTGAGTGATTCTTTTTCTGACAATCTTATAATTTTGTCTAGTTTTTTATGGGATTTATTTGGAAATTTTTTGGAACAACTTTTATGCACGCATTGGTTTTCACGTTAGTATGCTTCTTCGCTATACCGTAGGTTCCGGAAGAGGTGACGGAGCCGCGAACTTCGCCGAGCTAGACTCCGACTTCTCCGAACCAGGCAAGCATGTTTGAACCTTTGATATGATGGGTGTTTTGCATGTTTGCGTGAAAGGTTGTGCGTGGCATATGAGTATCGGTGAGTATCTCGTTGCTTGTGAGGCAACTACCCGTGTGTTCCAAAGTTACTGTGATCTCTGATGAGAGATGGCCTAATCATGTGGTGACATGAAGGGCAGCAAGGTGGTACTGTTGTAGCATACCAGCCTTGCTTCATCCGGCAAATTCCGACGTTAACATGGACGGAGTCACGTTATCGTTCTTCCCCCTTCCGTGCTACCACTGGTTTTCTGCCAGAATGCGGTTTAGTAAGTTGGTAACCTCTTTCCGTGTACACACCAAACAGAGGGGCCGGGATGATGGTTCCATGGCCCTGGATTAAAGCCAGTCATCCGGTCAGGGGGCATGGGTGTTTCCGGTTGGGACCGAGAGGGGGGCACCCCTTAGAGCGCGCGTATAGAAATTTGATCCCATGCCACGCGAGGTTGTAGCCTCCCCGTCTCAAGGTTTTTCTTGAACGTTGCCGAGGGTGATTCCTGGCTTCGGAAATGTTGAATGGGTGTGTACTGGTTAGATGTGTTTCTTCCAAAACACCGTAAACGGAACTAGTCCCCGTGACTACTGAAATCCGTTGGCTGTGGTTAAAGTACAAACTCTGCAGAGTCAAATCCTTCCGAGTCATCGTATCCATGGTCCAGTAGCGTGATCAGCGTATCCATGTCTATGTCGTAACCTCATGGTACATGCTTCTTTCCGGTGAGCGAGCACGAGTAGCGAACTTAGCTGAACGCTATTCCTGTGGATGGACTAACCCTGTTGTTTATCTCATGTCTGATTATTCTCTTGATATGATTTAAGATTCATGAGTTACTAAGTTATGAATATAAGCCCTTTATGTGATGTCGCTCAGACGTCTGACTGTGGCATGTTTGTCTCTTACTTTCAATATAAGCCCTTTATGTGATG
This sequence comes from Triticum aestivum, assembly GCF_018294505.1. NCBI lineage: Eukaryota > Viridiplantae > Streptophyta > Magnoliopsida > Poales > Poaceae > Triticum > Triticum aestivum. The sequence goes on from NC_057802.1 coordinate 145,404,199, forward strand.
TCGCTCAGACGTCCGACTGTGGCATGTCTGTCTTTTATTTTCTGTTATAAGCCCTTTATGTGGTGTCGCCCCGACGCCCGACTGCGGCATTATTATTCTTGCAGTTTCCTCTCGAGGAGTCATTCAGACCCTCGTTTGGCACCGGTATTATTATTCTTGCAGTTTCCTCTCGAGGAGTCATTCAGACCCTCGTTTGGCACCCAGTATTTATTTTGGGATTTCGGGAGGACTACCGCCCGACTTCTCTGTTATTTCCCCATGCATTATTGTCTCTATGTCTGAACGCACTTGTTATTCTGTTCATATGCTTCATGTTTACATTTGTTATATCTTACGTCCGAACTGACTTGCGAGTACTTTCATAGTACTCACCTGCCTTGTTGATTTGGCCAGATGTTGACGAAGGCGATCTCATGGATGAAGAGTTTGATAGTGAGTCCGACGCCTAGAGGAATCCCAGTCAGTCCTGTGCGATCCTGGATATTGGTCACTTGTATCATATACGCTTCCGCCACCCGCAATAAGTCTCCTCGAGCTTCACTCCAACGCTCGAAGAGTTGTTAGTTTTCAGGAGTCATATCACCCGCTCCGCTGTGATATTTCCACCACCGTTGTTATCGTGAGTTAGTAGTTATGCCACCCTATCCGCCGTTATGTTTATACGGCGTGCATGTAATAAATTGTTGAGCAGTCCCTGCTCAACCTTGTATTATATTCAGTACTCCTGGTATTTTTCTTCTGTGACCAAGATATTGTCTACCACTGAGAAGGAATTCTTCTTTACTGGTCCGTAAAAGGGATTGGTCTCTCAATAAATATTTTATTTAAAAACCAGTCGTGACAGGAGCCGGCTACCAGCCGCAGCCGGACTCGCATCACCATCGAGCGCGACGCGGAAGGCCGCCCTCGAGCGGTAGAACGCCAAGGGGATTTGCCTCCTCCCCTGCTTCGAAGAGAAAGACCTCTCACTCCGCCGCCTATCACGCACCCGACTCTTGGCGACCGACTAGGCCGCCGAGAAGGAGTCGGCGAGAACGACGCCCGCCACCGGATCGACCGCCTTGCTCGATCCCTGGCTCTAGAAGAAGATGATGATGTCGGCCCGCCATGCTTCGGCCCCCGCATCCGCGACGAGCCCTTCCCCAAAGGGTTCTCGCTCCCCAGAGACACGCCCAAGTACAACGGCTCAGTGAAGCCGGAAGATTGGCTCATCGACTACTCCACGGCTGTCAGCATAGCCAACGGCAATCGGCGCGTCGCCATGAAGTACGTCCCCCTCATGCTGCAAGGCACGGCGCGCACATGGCTCAACAGCCTCAAGGCCTACAGCATCAACAGTTTGCTGGATTTCACGAAAGTCTTCGTCCGCAACTTCACCAGCACCTACAAGCGGCCTCCCAAGCCTCGCCAGCTCTCCCTCTGCATCCAAGGGCCCAACGAGTCGACCCACGACTACCTCACGAGGTGGGCCGAGCTCCGCAACTCCTGCGAGGGGGTGCACGAGGTTCAGGCCATCGAGTACTTCACCGCCGGGTACCGAGAGGGCACCCTCCTCAAGAACCGACTCCTCTGCGACGAGCCGGCTACCCTCGACGAGTTGCTGGTCATCGCGGACAAGTACGCCACGGCCGACTCCTCGATGAAGACCAAGCTTCGAGTAGACGCCTCGGGGAAGGTGATTGCTCCGGCTCCCAAGACGCCGGCTGGCGACCCCAATCGGCGCCCCTACCAGAATGATCACAAGCGCAAGGCCCCCATGCCGACTTCCACCAGTCGGCAGGTGGCCACAGTTGAAGATGAGCAGCCCGAAGAGCGGCCCGTTCCCAAGAAGAAGGGTGGCAGGCCGGCTTGGCAGCCGGCTTTCTCTTACGAGCAGACTCTCGACGCCCCCTGCAAGTTCCACAGCGGCGCGAAGCCGTCCAACCACACAACCCAAAAATGCCATTGGCTCACCCGCATCTCCAAGGGCGAAGGGTTGTTGCCGCCTCTGCCTCTCGGCCCGCCACCTCCAGCCCCTCAGCAGCCGGCGGCTCGGCCGGCAGTCGGAGCCATCCAAGACGAATTCCCTGAAGAGCACGCCGCCTACGTCGTCTTCACCAGTCAAGCCGATGACAAGCGTAGTCGGCGCCGACAGCATCAAGAAGTTAATGCAGTTGCCTCTAGCGCCCCCGAGTTCATGCACTGGTCAGAGAAGCCAATCAGCTGGAGCCAGGCCGACCACCCAGAGGTGATGGCGTCCCCTGGCTCCTATGCACTGGTCTTGGATGTTACCCTCGCGACGGAGAGGCGAGCTGCCCGATTCTCCCGCGTCCTGATAGATGGCGGAAGCAGTATCAATATACTGTACCGCGATACCATGGAGAAGCTGAACATCAAGGCGAAGCAGCTCATGCCAAGCCGAACCGTGTTCCATGGTATCGTCCCCGGCTTGTCTTGCTCCCCAATCGGCAAGATTAAAATGGATGTTCTCTTCAGAGACAAAGATCATTTTTGCCAAGAAGAAATCTGGTTCGAAGTAGTGGATCTGGAGAGCCCCTACCATGCTTTGCTTGGCCGACCTGCTCTGGCCAAGTTTATGGTTGTGCCCCACTACGCCTACCTGAAGATGAAGATGCCGAGCTCAAAGGGGATCATCACGGTAGCCGGCGATTACATGAAGTCCATCGAGTGTGCCATGGCCAGTAGCCGGCTGGCCGAGTCCCTCGTGGTGGCAGAAGAGAAGAAGATGCTGGAGCGGGTTGTGGCCATGGCCGGCAAGCAGCCGGCCCTGTCCCCCAACCCCAAAGATTGTGATGCGCAGGGCTCCTTCCAGCCTGCGAAAGAGACAAAGAAGATACCTCTGGACCCGAAGAACCCGGAGAGGTTCGCTGTCATTGGGGCGAACTTGGACAGTAAATAGGAAGGCGAGCTCGTCGACTTCCTCCGTGAGAATCGAGACATTTTTGCATGGTCCCCGAAGGACATGCCGGGTGTCCCGAAGGATTTCGCTGAGCACAAATTACATGTCCGACCTGATGCGAAGCCGGTCAAGCAACCCCTCCACCGACTGTCAAAAGAGAAGCGAAGAATCGTGGGAGAAGAGATAGCCCGGCTCCTTGCCGCTGGCTTTATCATGGAAGTGTTTTTTCCAGAGTGGCTTGCCAACCCAGTTCTGGTACTGAAGAAGAATAACAAGTGGCGTATGTGTATAGACTACACCAGCCTGAACAAGGCCTGCCCCAAGGATCCGTTTGCTTTGCGACGGATTGATCAAGTGATAGATTCCACAGCCGGATGCGAGCTGTTGAGTTTTTTGGATGCCTACTCAGGGTACCATCAGATCAAGTTGGACCCAGCTGACCGCCTGAAGACTGCCTTCATCACACCCTTTGAAGCTTTCTGCTACCTGACTATGACATTCGGCTTGAGGAATGCCGGTGCCACTTTTCAGCGTTGCATGCAGAAATGCCTCTTGAAACAACTCGGCAGAAATGCCCACGTCTATGTAGGCGACATTGTGGTGAAGACAGAGAAGCGCGGTACCCTGCTGGAAGATCTCAAAGAAACATTCGCCAACTTGCACCGATTCCAAATCAGGCTCAACCCCGAGAAGTGCGTGTTCGGAGTACCAGCCGGCCAGCTGCTAGGCTTCCTGGTCTCCGAACGCGGCATCGAGTGCAACCCCCTCAAGATCAAGGCCATCGAGAGGATGGAGATTCCCACCAAACTGCGAGATGTGCAGAAGTTCACCGGCTGCTTGGCCTCCCTGAATCGCTTTATCAGCCGACTAGGAGAGAAGGCTCTCCCCCTGTACCGACTCATGAAGAAGTCCACTCACTTCGAGTGGAATGACCAAGCCAACCAAGCCTTCCATGAGTTGAAGAAGATGCTGACCACTCCGCCTGTCCTGGCGGCGCCGACTGAGAAGGAGCCCATGCTCCTCTACATTGCCACGACCAGCCGAGTAGTCAGTACTATTGTTGTGGTCCAGCGCTCGGAAGAAGGCCGAGCCCAGCTCGTCCAGAGGCCGGTGTACTACATAAGCGAAGTGCTATCCAGCTCAAAGCAGAACTACCCGCACTACCAGAAGATGTGCTATGGGGTATACTTCGCCGCCAAGAAACTGAAGCCCTACTTCCAAGAGCACCCCATCACGGTCGTGTGCACCGCCCCGCTCGCCGAGATCATAGGCAGCCGGGATGCATCCGGCCGGGTGGCTAAATGGGCCATTGCACTGGCGCCCTACACGATCTTCTACCAACCCCGCACCGCCATCAAGTCCCAAGCGTTGGCCGACTTCCTCGTCGACTGGGCCGAGACCCAGTACCTATCGCCGGCTCCCGACTCTACCCATTGGCGGATGCACTTTGACGGGTCCAAGATGCACACCGGCTTGGGAGCCGGCATCGTCCTCACCTCTCCCAAAGGCGACAAGCTCAAGTACATGCTGCAGATCCACTACGAGGCGCTCGTACATGGGCTCCGGCTAGCCAAAGAGCTCAGCATACGCCAGATCCTATGTTACGGCGACTCAGACTTGGTGGTCCAGCAGTCGTCTGGCGACTGGGACGCCAAGGACGCGAACATGGCGAGCTATCGATTCCTCGTCCAGCAGATCAGCGGATACTTCAAAGGGTGCGAGTTCCTTCACGTGCCAAGGGCCGACAACGACCAAGCAGATGCCCTAGCACGGATCGGCTCCACCCGAGAAGCCATACCGTCTGGCGTCTCCCTCCAGCGCCTCCTCAAGCCGTCCATCAAGCCGTCTCCAGAGTCGGACTCTATCTTCGTACCGCCTGCGCCAGATGCAGCCGGATCCGACTGGAGGAACCCCGCAAGCGGCACGGGGACTTCGACAACTGGCCCGGGGACTGCGATAGTCGCACCCGGCCCGAGGACTTCAGAACCCAGCCCGGGGACTGCAACGACACAAGAAGCGGTGGCCGACTCCAATTCAACGCCACCCAACCCACCCACCCGAGTCATGGTGGCTACACTAACAGAAGAAGAAGTCACAGCTCCATCATGGGCCCAACCCATCCTCAAGTTCCTAGTCAGCAGAGAGCTACCGGCTGATGAGGTCTCAGCAAGACTAGTGCAACGACGAGCTGGAGCATATGCAATCATCAACAGAGAGCTTGTGAAGCGCAGTGTCACTGGAGTCTTCCAGCGCTGTGTCGAGCCAGAAAAAGGAGTGGCAATCCTCAAGGATATTCACCAAGGCGAATGCGGCCACCACGCAGCCTCAAGATCACTTGTGGCCAAGGCTTTCCACCATGGCTTCTTTTGGCCGACTGCCTTGGAAGATGCCAAAGAGATAGTCAAGAGCTGCAGAGGATGCCAAGTTTTCAGTTCCAAGCAACACCTGCCGGCTTCTGCACTCAAGACCATTCCCCTCACCTGGCCCTTTGCTGTCTGGGGACTGGACATGGTGGGCCCTTTCAAGACAGCCCACGGCGGCTTGACACATCTACTGGTTGCCGTGGACAAGTTCACCAAGTGGATCGAAGCGAAGCCAATCAAGAAGTTGAACGGGCCGACTGCCGTAACATTCATCACCGACATCACTACTCGGCACGGCGTGCCGCACAACATCATCACCGACAACGGCACGAACTTTGCCAAAGGAGCACTGGCACGTTTCTGCGCGACGCAGGGCATCCGACTGGACTTAGCGTCCATTGCCCACCCGCAGTCAAACGGCCAGGTCGAGCGAGCAAATGGACTCATCCTCTCCGGCATCAAGCCTCGACTGGTTGTACCACTGGAGCGATCAGCCGGCTGCTGGCTCGATGAGCTGCCGGCTGTCCTCTGGAGTCTGCGCACTACACCCAACAAGTCAACCGGCTTCACTCCGTTCTTCCTTGTATATGGTGCCGAGGCTGTCATCCCAACCGACATCGAGTTCGACTCGCCTCGGATCACCATGTACACGGCGGAGGCCAAGGAAGCAAGAGAAGACAGCGTCAACCTACTGGAAGAAGGCCGGCTGTTAGCACTCAGTCGGTCCGCCATCAACCAGCAAGGGCTGCGCCGCTACCACAACCGCAAGGTCAAGCCAAGATCCTTCCAAGAGGGCGACCTTCTGCTCCGACTGATCCAGCGAACAGCCGGTCAGCACAAGCTCTCGGCCCCTTGGGAAGGCCCCTTCGTCGTCAGCAAGGCACTCGGCAATGACTCCTACTACTTGATCGACGCGCAAAAACCAAGAGCACGCAAGAGAGATGACTCTGGCAAGGAGTCGAAGTGACCATGGAACGCGAACCTCCTGAGAAGATTTTACAGTTGAAAGCAGTATGTGTCATGCTACCCTTTTGTATTAAGTACAAACCAACAGGCCCCCCGAACAGTACTCGGGGACTGCCTTTATTTTTCTATGAATGACGAGTGTCATATCCATGAATGTATCATTACATTTAAATTCTCGTCTGGCACCGGGTTCGACTAGTCGACCCGGGGACTGGCCGCCTTGAGCTATATTAAAAGTTCCACCAGAAGTCAGACAAGTAGTGTGCCGGCTCCCGAATCCTCTCTTGTTGAAAGTCGCAGCTCGAAGAACCGACTGTCCGACTAGCAAGAGACAAGGCAGAAAGGATGCCCACACGAAAAACGGCGAAGGACTAACGAACTTATATAGTGAAAAGACGGCCTCCAACCAGGCTTGCCAGCTGTCAGAACATTCGGCTGGCCGGCTTCCTAAACACTTAGCTCTAGTCCAGCAAAGCTAGAGTACTTGCCCCCCTCAATTGGCCAAGCACTCCTCCAGCTACAGATTGCAGAGCAACTGTTTGACTGGGGAGGCGGCAACCAAGGGAGGGCGGCAAAGGAAACAGCAGAAGGATGAAAAGCAAAGTATAAGGAAAAGCCAAATACATGCATAAGTTATATATACATATAAAAGCCCCCAACTGGCCGGCAATCGACATAGTTCGAATACACCCCCAGTGGGTGGAATTGTGCAGACTTAACAGAATATTGTTCCAAAAGTGACAAGACAGGAAAACAAAAGATGGCAGACTAGACTAGGGCGCGGTGCGGGAGACAGGCTGGTCGGTGGAGACGGCGTCGCCGGCTGAAGGAGTGGCCGCCTAGCGGGTCTCGGCTTGGTCACCACCAGTGGCAGGCGACGCACTCGCGCGTGACGTGGTGCTGGAGGCGCGGTCAGGCTGAGGCTGGTCGGCTGCTCCACCAGCCGGCTCGGCGTCTTCACCCTCCTCCTCCTCCTCCTCTTCGCCCTCATCGCTGGAGTCGATCTCCTCCGCTGAGTCTTCACCGTCTGCCGGGTTCAGCCCGAACCACTCCTCCGGCTGGGCGACACCGTTGTCATCTACCTCAGGGGCGAAGACGCTGGTGTCGGTGTAGTCGGCGATCGCCAAAGCCCGCCGGATGATAGCCGGCCGCGCCGGCTCCAGCTCCATGTCGGCTTGCTGCCGCCAGGTAGCCAGCTGATCCAGGCTCAGGCCGGGGTACCAGGCCTTGACGAACTCCAGCGCCCGCCTGGCGCCGGACCGAGCTGCCGAGGCCTTCCAGGCTTCGAAGCGGCCGACTGCCACCTCCAGCCAGTCGGCAGTTCGACTGGGGGTGCGAGGAACCACTTGGCCGGGCCAGAGGGCGGCCAATACTTGCGCCCCGGCGCGCTGCAGCCGGCAGAGCAGTCGGTGAGCCGGCTGGAGACGGGCCTGGATCACCAAGAGCTGCTCCTCCAGCGAACGGCCAGCGGTTGGCGAAATCTCGAAGCCAGCCTGCCTTCGTGCTTGGCGGCGGGCCTCGATGATCTGGTTGGCGGCGGTAGAGTAGCCAGGGAAGTACTCTGGGCAAGAAAGAAAGAGAAAGAAGAGAAAACACCAAGTCAGAAAACGAGCCAAAAGCGGCAGATGGCAAGAAAGGACGAAGAAGTAGGCGGCTTACCGTCGACCAGATCTTTGATCTGACCATAGCCAGTGATCAGAGTTTGCCTTGCTTCAGCCCAGCCAGCCGCCTCCGTCTCGTACTCGGCCTGGAGGGCGGCTTCGCGGTCCTGCACCGCCTTCAGAGCCGCCTTGTGGCCCTCCTCCTGGTCGGCCAACTTCTTGGCCAGGCGGTCGCGTTCCTGCACCAAGGTGGCGAGCTCGGCATCCTTGGCACGAAGGGCAGTCTGAGACTCTCCCAGCTGTGCCCTCAGACCGGCGTTGGCCGCTGCAGAGATGGCAGAAAAAGAAGAAATAATAAGAGGAAGTCGTCAAGGAAGATCCGACCCGACTGCTCAGCAGTCGGCCTGAATCTCGGGGACTACACCCAGTGGGTGCGCTGACGCGCCCCCACGTGAGATAAAGAACAAAGCACTTACCCCGGCTCTCAGTAAGGCCGGCGGTCTTCTGGGTCAGCTCCCGAGCCTGGGAGTTGAAGGCGGCCGCATGAAGATTGTGGTAGTCCTGCAAGATAGACAGAAGATCGAAGTAAGAACAAGAATAGCAAAGCCAAATCCACTAAGAAGTTCCAAGCCGCCTGCTCAGCAGCCGACTCGGAACTCGGGGACTACACCCAGTGGGTGCGCTGACGCGCCCCCACGGAAGAAATCAAGATCAAGAAGAAGCAAGATAAGAAGACTAACCCGGATGGCCGCCCGCGTCGCAAGGAACTCGTCGGTGTATTGCCTCAGCGCCGTAGCCTGGGCTTGGAGCCGGGTCCGGACGTCCTGCGCGGCCACGTTCATCACGGCCGTCCCTCCACCCGGCGTCCACCCTGAGGTGGCGCTGGCCACCTCCACATCCTGGGCCAACAAGCTGGAGCCCACGGCCGGCTGCGGCTCCGACGCCGCCTTCTGTGGCTCTGACGCGGCCTTCCCCGCGCGCCGACTCGGCGGCATCCGGACTGCCAGCTCGGTCCTCGCGGCAGGCTCGCCCCCCGCCGACTGCGCAGACGGCAGATCAGGCCGGCCGCCTTGAGCAGTCCCAGTCGGCGGGGTCAGCACCGGCGCCCTCTCCAGGATGACGACGTCGTGATCCCTCTCCAGCCCTGGCTGGTCGCCGCCGGCTCCTTCTGGCGAGGGCTCCGGGGCCCCAGGCGCTGCGACGCGCAGTGGGGTGACCAACAAGGCCCCCTCCGCCGTCGCCGCAGCTGCAGCCTCCGCTTGGGCCTTGGCTGCAGCGTCGGCGCGCGCCTTCTCCGCCTCCTCCTCCTGCGCCGCCTGGGCGGCGGCCGCCTTCTGTGCCTCTGCCTCCCGCGCCTCCTGCTCCTCCCGCGCCTCCCGCGCGTTCCGTTCTGTCGCCTCCTGAAGGTCGGCACGGGGGTCCACGCGGCGAGTGGTGCTCCCAGATCCCCTCGGCGACTCGATGACGGAGGCGGCAGCCGCCCGCTCAAGCGACAATGGAGCTCTGGTTGTTTGGAGGAAAAGACAAGGGTTCAGGAACCACCAGAGAAAAGAAAGAAAAAAGAGTACATGAAGGAGTTTGAACTTACGTCGACACCGTCTGCGGTTGCTTCACCGTCTTGCGGAAGCGAGCCGCCTTCGCGGCCGCCTCCTCCCGCCTGGTCACCACCGCCCCGGCCCTGGGCTTCTTCGTCCGACTGCCGAACAAACCCTGGGCGGCGCGACGCTTTTGCCCGCCGCCCCGAGCAGGCGGTGTAGCGGAGGAACCCACGCCGCGGCCAGATGCCGGCCGACGGCGCGGGACGACTTCGGCCTCGCCATCGTCCGGCCAGTCGTCGAAGGTGACTCCATGCCTGGAGCCGCCTGCTTCGCCACCGTCTTGGCCACCCCCCGGCTCAGTGTTGTCGTCCATGGCGGCCGCCCCCAAGTCGGGGTCCTCCAGATCGTGCTCCGTCCGGTCGGGGACGAATCGGCGCTCCGCGTCCGACCCGCTTGCGGGCCGAAGAAAAGGGCTCTGCCGAATACAAGCCGACTAGTCAGAGTTGGCCAAAGGAACTCGACGACAAAACTAAGAAAAGAGAAAGAGACAAGGAGAACATACCGTGGGCGGCGGGTTGGCCCGGCTATATGGCTCCTTGCCGAACTGCCACTCTTCGGAGAGTTTGCAGTTCGCGAGGTAGTTCACCATATAGGCCACCTCCTCGTGCGGCATGTCCTTGGTACACATCCGGCGTGGATCGAGCTGGCCGCTCATCTGACAGATCAGATGAGGGCGGCTCTGGAGCGGGAGTACCCGGCGCGTGACGAAGGCGGCCAGCAGGTCGGGCCCCGACAAGCCCTCCGACTGGGTCATCGCTTGCACTCGGGCGACGGCTGCGGATCCAGCCGGCGTCAGCGTCACGGCCCGGTAGGACCACTGGGGCCGCCTGCCCGCCGGTGGGCCGGCTACGTAAGCCGGCAGGTTGACGTAGTCGCCCTGCGGGGCGATGTTCCTGACGTAGAAGTATGACTTTTGCCATAACTTCACCGACTGGATCAGCGTGATGATGGGGAAGGGGTTGTCGGCAACCACCCTCCGCATCGTGATGAAGGCGCCAGTCTGAGCCGGCACGCCCTGCGAGCGCGTGCCCAGCTTAGACTGGAAGAACTCCCCCCAGAGCTCGAGGGTGGGGAGGACGCCGAGGTAGCCTTCGCACAAGGTGACGAAGGCAGACAACAGCACCACCGCGTTCGGGGTGAGGTGGTGCGGCTGGAGCTGGTAGAACTCGAGCCAGGAGCGAAAGAAGGCGCTCACGGGCAGGCCGATTCCGTGCAAGAAATGCGAGCGGAAGACCACCCGCTCGCCCTCCCGCGGTTCCGACGTATTCTCCTTCACCGGCGCGAGACGGACCTCCACCTTGTCCGCGCTGGGCAGCCGCCGCGTCTTGCGGAGGAATTCGACGTGATCCTCTTGGACGTTGGAGGCGTCCCAATCCCCGCCGTACTGCTCCGTGGCGGGAGGCATGGTGAAAACGAGCGCGGCGGGGGAGGAACGAGTGGTGGAAGAGCGCGGCGGCGAGGCGCTGTTGCAAGAAAGGGCAGGAAGAAGAAGATGGTGGAAAGAGGAGGAGCGTGTGAGATCCTGCCGCTCTCCCCCCTCCCCCTACTTATAGCTTCGCCAGGTGAAGCCGGGGAGGCCGAACGTGCGGTGAGACGTGGGATTAACTGCACCCACTCCCCCCACGCCTCGCGATTATTACGCCCTAAAGGCGTGCCGAAACTGCCACAAAGAGACGTGGGGGCGGTTTCGGGCTGCAGAGAATCCGCGCCTGGGCCCGGGCGTGGACGTGGCGGGCCCCCGCCCTGCGGCGACGTCCCGTCGCGCGCGTGGGCTGGCAGGCTTTTTGGCCGAGAGAGGCCACGTGGTTCGCAGGCGGCAAGTGGCCGGCCCGCGGCCCGGTACACGCGCTGGCGAGCTCCCGCCCTCCGACTCCGGAATTTTTGGCCAAGACGGCGCGCCTAACCAAAGCCGGCTCACAGCTGCCGACTTGTCAAGATAGGAAGCTGATCGAGCTTCTCAACTCCTACCCAACCTCGAAGCCCAATCAGCTTCAGGGACTACTGTCGGAGTAAATGGCCATGGGTAGCCTAACCGACTACCCCTGGCTCTTCCAAAAAATTATCAGGCCTTTGGGCCTTCAAGCACTCCAAGCATTGGGCCGCCTTCCCTGGCCGGCTACCTCTGAAGCCGACTCACGGAAGGCGACCCAGCCTCAGCAACCTCCCCCCAGGATAACCACGGGGTGGCCGACTCCAGGAAGCCGACCATAGAGGATGCCGACTTCCCGGAAGCCGGCCACGAAGAACGCCGACTCCAAGAAGCCGGCCAAGACCGCAACCACCAAAGCTACGCCCACATAACGGTGACAAGACGGGGTGTGGCCACAGTGCGACCCACTACCCCCGAAGCCCGAGGCAGGCATGGCCACAGGACGCCGTACGGGACGGCCATCTCCCATCCGGCTCGGCACTGTAGCCATGCTAGCCTCAACATCACCCACGACGGACGCCAGTACGGCCCATGGGCGGCGGGCACCTTTAGCCAGAGAGAGGCGTGAAGGCGGCCCGGCCTCCCCCAGTCGGCCGAGGGCGTAGCCGGCCCCCAGAAGCCGGCTACCCCCTCCCTCGAAGCATGTGCCACATTAAGGAGACAAGACGAGGTAAGGCTACAGTGAGCACCCTCGAGGCGGCACACTGTAGCCACGCTTACCTCGGCGAAGCCCTCGTCATCAGGGGCGAGGCTACAGTAAGCAGCCGCCGACAAGACCCTAGGCGGTGGGGCGGCCTGTCGACCAAGAGGCCGGCAGCCGGTGGGACCCACCAGTCGGCGGGCCCCAACAGCTGGCGGAGAAGCCGGCGAGCGTAGACACTGACGGCTGGGACCAGTGCCCAGCCGGATTACAATTGTACCCCCGGGGGGTAGGCCTATATAAACCCCCCGGGACACCCATGCAAAGGGTTGGTTCCTGAGCACTACACACACGCCAAAGAGAGAGAGAAGCAAGAGCTAGCCTTGTTCTTCTTCTCCCTTGAACCCAACAGCTCTAGGAGCGATTGTAGCTACTCTTCCTGATCCAGTGATCATGCAGAGACCCCGCAGAGCAGGACTAGGGGTGTTATCTCCTCGAAGAGCCCCGAACCTGGGTAAGATCTGCCGGCGTGCATGTCTTCGCCTCATCCCGTTTCCAGGCACCGGCGACGTCTTACTGGCACCCACTATGATAAGCCACCCTTGGCATATGTCGCACCTACCACCCGACAATAAGGTACTGGAGTTTGTTTCTCCTAGTCATTCCGAGATAGAATGGCTTGACGGAACACAAGAATAATAGGCATCGCTGAACGAATGCACGCCTACTCTTGACTATCAATTGATAGACGAAGGTCAGAAAACAACTAAAGAGGGACAACTCAAAGGTACATACGATTTTCGAAGTTGTGGGTGCATAGATTAGCATGTCGAACGAGTTCAACATATTTCTTACGGATAACCCATGTAGAAAGGTAGAACTGGTAGAGTCACAACATAGAATCAAGAACTCATCAAGAGCACTCTGGTTGTGATATATCTTTCAGTTCAACGAGGAACTTCTGCCATAAGTAGTTCATGGTATTTGGAAGAGGAAAATACCACGGACCTCGAGGACTATCACAAAGGTTACTAATATCCTAAAGGAACTAGCAAACACTATCAACACGAGGTAAGTAGAGTGAATCTCGGGTTCAAAAACCCAGGAACAGAATGCCAACTAACTAAATGGCATCACGGGATGCTTTCAAGAATAATGGCCAGAATCGTCACACGGGGAATACAAAACATGGCTAGATTACTATGTGATCCTCTAAGACGCCTAGGGTCATCATAATAGCTCCAACTTATATACTAAGGCAATGAAGCACCTCAACTCACCGATTAGTGTGGTTAAACTGGCCCAAAGGGACATCGGGAATGGGAGGAAGGGATTTTCAAATGCATCAGACTAGTAAGAAACCTGGGATGACCCAGATAGCATAACGGCTGTAAATGCTAAAAAAGATTGGGACATTCTGCAAAAATGGTGGCATAACCACTCAGAATCACAATATCAAGGTTCCGAGATCAACTATCAACATACTGAAGTAGTAGAAACTGAACTGAGGCTTGGAACCAACAATCCTATAAGAGTCTACGGACTAGTAACACGTGAACCTGATAGAAAGAATAGAAAGCCTACTTCTTAATCCTCGTAGAAGAGAAGAGGATGACTCAGATCAGAAGGGCATAAGGTAAAGGAGTAAAAAGAGCCTTACGTTCCCTTCCACTATCAATTCCCTTATATAACTAAAGCATTTCTAGACTCAACTTCAACCAGTTTGGCTTGGTAATCCTACAGGCAGTCAGGCTCTGATACCAAAGTTGTCAGGACCCCGATCCTAAGTCACACCGATCTAGCATGTAACACATCATATCACTTTGCGGCCCCACGCATGGTATTCCCACGGGTGCCACCTTACCTGGCCCGGGACCGTTTGCGCCTTTTGGCTCACGTATATGATAGTGCCGCTAGCATCCATATGACAGAGAACCTAGGCTGACATGACTAGTCGTAAACCCAAAGTGGCACTAACTTACAGGGACAGGCATACATGTCCCAACAACGAATGTGCCGGTCATCAGTGAGTGAATCCAGGCTATAGCAGCTGGGCTAATAGGACTTCGGAGAATCGGGGCTGTAGCAGGCTAACAGGACTCCGGTAGACATCGCGTGACATTTCCCTGAAGGGACAGACACAGGAACGAAGAAGGAAACATGCCGACCAGCCTAAGTGTTCCGGAGCAGTAGCAAGCTACCATGGCTCCGTGGAAGCACTAGGAGACATTTCCCCATAAGAGAGGCTACCAAGAATAAACAACTAGGTTGTCGGATCCCACACATACCAAGCATTTCAATAACATACACACAATATGCTCGATATGTGCAAATACAACATGGCATCACAACATAACTCTATGACTCAAAGTATTTATTCATTAGGCTCCGAGGAGCCAAGTATTATAAACATGGGTCTCATGACCCAACATATAGAGCATACAAGCAATAAGCACATGCATAAGCTTAACTTGTCTGAGTACATACAACTACAAATGAAAAGGGCTGAGAAGCCTGACTATCTACAAGACCCTGCCGAGGGTACAAGATCGTAGCTGAGGTAACAAGCTAAACATCGAAGTCCACGTGGAATTACTAGTGAGACTGAAGTCTCTATGCAAAAACATAAATTAAGCAAACGTGAGTACAAATGTACCCAGCAAGACTTACATCAAAACTATCTACATATGCATCAGTATCAACAAATGGGGTGGTGGAGTTTAACAGCAGCAAGCCAGCTTTGACTCAGTGGCTATCCTGAACTACGACTACAAGTAACTCTTTTGAGGTGGCGCACACGAGTCCACATATTCACCAAATCAATACACCACTATGGATCCGCTCCCGTCTCCCTACGAGAACGCCATCCATAGCACTCACGCTTATCTTGCGCATTTTAGAGTATCCACTTCAAGTTATCTATGAACTATATAGGCAACCCAGAGGTCCTTTACCGCGGACGCGGCTATTCGAATAGATGATGTTAACCCTGCAGGGGTGTACTTCTTCACACACGCTCTCGCCACTTACTGCCATGTACAGGTCATGTATCTCGGCAACCTTCAAGCGGAAGCCTGGCGAGGGTGTCGGCCATGACCTGACTAACCACACAAGTCCCTAGTCCAGGTTTATCGCCTATTCAGGTTCCATCCGCAGGGAGTCCGGCCGAGGTTTCCACATACGGCCCCGAACGATGTGTGCAGGGTTCCCGAGGCACCAAACGGGCGTCCCGGTACACCGTGCCACGTGCCTACCGCATCATAGCCCACCCTTCGGGTTAGCGCTGCGCACGCCCTCCAGCATACTACAAACACCAGAAACTACTTGCAACTCCCGGACAGAGGACAGGGGCGGTTAATAAGTCTAGAGGGTCCATTGGTTTCGGGCCCAACGCGTGGTAGTAGATGTTCATGGATCACAAACACAGAACTTAGTTCCTGAGGACGGTTTCAATGAGACAACCCACCATGTACTCCTACATGACCTCTCACCGCTACCTTTACCAAATCGTGTTCACACACTTAGCTCACACACAGTAGGACATGTTCATCACCATTGCAATTCATCCCCGATGAATCAGACCCGACTCAACTCTAAACAGTAGCAGGCAGGACAAACAAGCATGAATGAGTAGGCACATCAGGGCTCAAACAACTCCTACTCATGCTAGTGTGTTTCATCTATTTACTGTGGCAATGACAGGTCATGTAGAGGAAAAGGGGTTCAACTACAGCATCATGTAACAGATGAATCGTTGTTGTCCTAATGCAATAAAAAAGAGCAGGAGCAAGAGAGTGGGATTGTATCGAAATGAACAAGGGGTTTTTGCTTGCCTGGCACTTCTGAAGATAGTATAGCTCTTCATCGGTGTCATCGAACTCATCATCGGAAGACATCTATCGAGAGGGGACAAATACCGGCAAACAAGGAAGAACACCATCAATGCAATGCACAATATGATGCATGATCATGACATGGCAATATGCTATGATTTGAGCTAATGCAACTAGCAGCGATTTGAATGAAGTTGGTTTGAACCGGTGGTTCAAATTCAAACTCCACATAAGACATTTAAAATGCCATAAGTTCAAGTTGTCATAAACAGTGGTTGTAAGTTGTTCAAACATGCATGAAAATGCCATAAACAGATTCTTTGGATTTTTCTGATAATTTTTCATATATAAATTATTTCATTTGGAGTTACGGTTTATTTTCTATGATTTTTCAAGGTTTAGGTTATTTTCTGAAAATAAATAAATCATTTAGATTTATGTAAAATCCAGAAAACATTACTGCGTCAGCAATACGTCACTATGACATCAGTGGTCAACTAGGCGGCCAGGGTCAAACCTGACACATGGGACCCATCAGTCAATGACTGAGGGGTTAATTAAGGTTAAAACTAATCTTAACCAAAACTAATAATGGCCTGGGGCCCACTGGTGAGTGACCCAGGGGTGATTAGTTGGGTCATTAGCAGCTAATGGTGGCGCCACGTCAGCTGCGCCCGGTTAGACAACGGCGACGAACCAGAGCGGCGGTAGCTCGACGGAGTTGCGCTTGGGGCTGCCGCTTGCTGCGATGAGGGCATCAGAAAGGAGCCCTTGCTCGCCCGCATCCAGGGAAGCACGCGGCTGGGCGTGGGGTGACCTGGTTCATCGGCGGCGAGCTCATCCGCGGCGGCGAGAGCACGGGGATGAGGCAGGCGAGGCTCCAAGCCACGGGGCCGTCGGATGAAGTGCTCTACGGGCTCCTGGGAACTCCAGGAGTTCGACTACGCACCCAGATGCGACTGGAACGAGCCCTGGCCGCGTCGGCGACGTCACCGGCGGCAAGGAGCTTACGGGTGCAACGGGGAGTTAAGCTAGGGGTTGAGCACGAGGAGGGGAACAGTGGGGAAACAGAGAGAGGCTCACAACGAGGAGGATGGTGCAGACGGCGGGGCCGGGGATGCGTTGGTTGCCACGAATCAATGGTGAGGTAGGTGGTGTTCGGAGGTTGAGGATCAACTCGGGGACGACGCTACAGGGCTCCCGCGGTCGAATGGGTTGGTGCAGACGACGCAGAAGGCGATGGCGGTTCCTCTGGACGCGTCGACAAGGCGAGGGGGAGGCAGTGGCTACGGCAATAGCGAGCGGCGGCGACGACTATGGTCGGACGGCGCTCGGCAGCGAGAGAGGGGGGGCTAGAGGAGGGGACGAGGACAAGTGACGAGCGAGAGGGACCGGGGTGGCGCGTGGCGGCTCCTGGAGCCTCTCCTTCATCGGCAGAAGCAGGAGGTGGCCTTGCGAGTGGACGTGCGCGGCGAGCACGCACCCCTCATCCTCCTGGCGGGAGGTTGGGGATGACTGACTGCGGCGGGTGGGCTGGGCCGCCAGGTGGCTGGACTGCCAGGTGGGCTGCACAAGAGGTAAGCCGAGGTAGGTTTCCTTTCTCTCTCTCTTTTCTTTTTGTTTCAGTTTTTCTATTTATTTGCTCTGTTCTAATTTAGTGAAAAATACTAAATCATTTCATCAAATCCTCGAAATATTTGTGGGCACTTTTAGAATTATTTCCAACAGCCCTCAAATGATATCAAGATTATTTGGACATTTACAATACTTTATAGAATTTAATTATCCAAATTCAAATACTTATGATTTAATTCAAAAATCCAGAGTGTCCTAGAGAAGTGTGCACCATTTTTGGCAGAGGTTCTAGACCAATTCAAAAATGATGAACATTTATGAAGGGCATTTTGGGTTCATTGAAAAGATTTAATTTTGACCCTAGTTGAATTTCATTTGCTGCTAGGGTTTAATAGTCCCCATTTCAAATTCATTTGAATTTTAAACATGAGAACATGATGATCAAGCAAAGACAACAGGGGCTGAGCTAGGGCTGTGACAATCGCTCGGAGAATCGACAAACCATCCACTCGGATGACCACCATTTCACTCGGACGACGACAACCACTCGGAGCATAGCACTCCACTCGACCAACTCATTCCACTTGGAGCACCTGATCTCACTCGGATATGCGAAGACCAACAGTCGACAAGGCACTCGAAGCATCATCTTAGTAGTAGGTTGAGTTATGGCATTAATGCCCCCACTTTGTAACATAGGAGGTGAGGGGGCCGGTGGCGCACTCTATATAAGCCAACCCCACCACTAGACTGGGGGCTCTTTTTCTTCCACCTCTCTCTCTCTTTTCGCCATTAGTCTTAGGACTACGGGGATCCGTTCTCCTCTCATTGTAATCTTCGGATACATACTAAGATAAAACAAAGCCTCTCCGGAGCACGAGACGTAGGGCTGTTATCTCCACCGTGAGAGGCCCGAACTCGCTAAAACCACTGTGTCACCCATATGCATCTCGATAGATCCTGCTCCTTTATCCTACCCCTCTCTTATTGTTGGAATTGTTCCCACGACAGTTGGCGCCCACCGTGGGCCATGGCGTCTATCAAGCCATGATGCAGATGGTTATTTCTTCAACCACTGGTTTCATCTTCGCGTATTAACACGTTTTTTGTATTGTTCATCTTCACGACGAGCAAAGCATGGCAAGCAGAGGAAACAGACATCCATCCAAGCACATACTAGGAGAACCATCCACCTTTAGGTTGACTTGTCTCGCGTCTGCGTGAGCTGACCACCTGAATCAGCATTCTGGACATCGCCAATAGCAGCAACGACGGCGTGTAAGCAGGAAACCGACTGCGCCTCCATACACGGCCATCGACACCGATCGCTTCATCATCGTCTCCGACCTCGGCACCACCAACTGCGCCTCCAAACACGGCCACCCGCGTCGTCCTCCTCATTGTCGTCACGCACGACCGCCGGCATCGTCATCACGCACGGCCGCCAGTGCCATTCGCCTCGTCGTCGACTTCGGCCTCGTGTTCGCGGCTGCTCGGCGGTGACCTCCGCAGTAGAGGCACAGGCCCGGCGCCGTGTAGGCGCGCAGTGGTCCTTCCTCCGGCGCCGGTCGCCGGCGCCGGTCTCGGTGGCGGGGGTGCGCTGCGGCGATGGCCTACGAAACAGCCTCGATCCACAACCAATGGCCTTTCAGAATTAAAGGAATCAATGCCTGGTAAGTGCATGCATAATGTGGGCTGTTTCCTCAATCAATTAACTGCATGCAGGAAAGAGGGAAACGGAAGAACGAGGGATGAAGGTTTCCCTAAGGTAATCACCTCATTAAGCGGCTCATCAGGTGAGTATTTCCGGCGTCAGTTTCCTAATTACTGTAGCCAAAACTTCCGTTATGCCCGCGCGAGTAATTGGTGCATGCATGTGCAACCGCCTGACCATTAATTTCGTGGCTATGCTTGCTAACTGGCTAACTTGCAGGAGTGTTGGAATAAAAAAATTATTCGTAGCTATACTTGGTACTAACTCGCAGGGTTACTTGCCCCGTCGTCGTCCACCGACTGCAGTTCACTCGAACGGACGTTTTGTTCAGGCGAATAACATGATGACAAGCAGATGAGTTTTTCATTTGGATTACTAAACGTCCAGATTCATTTAGATGCATTTTATATACGACTAACGTGCAGTGACTCGGCCTCCTGCACACCGTCGCTCAACAAGTCACGCCAGCATCACTTGGACGCCCCGCGCATTGCAAGTCCGTGGAACGCGTCTAGTTCACCCGGACGCCCCACACCTCGCCACTCCATGAGATGCCTCTAGTTCACTCAGAGGCCCCACGCATCCTCACTCCGCGGAACATGTCTACTTCACTCAGGCACCCTGTGCGTCGCCACTCTGCGGGACGCCTCTACTTTGCTCGGAGGCCCCGCGCATCGTCACTCCGCTGGATGCGTCTACTTCACCCGGACACCCCGCACATCGCCAATCAACGGGATGCCTTGTAACGCCCCGGATCCGATGCGCCAGGTGTCTGCCAGTTATTCGCCGTACTTGCCATGTCATGTGTTTGCGTGTTGCATTTTGCCATGTCATCATCTGCATTGCATCATCATGTTTTTCAAAACTTGCATCCAAGCATTTTCCCCGTTGTCCGTTTTGCAATCCGGCACTCCCACCTCCTCCGGCGCATCCCTCTTGTTTCTTTTCGTGAGCGGGTGTTGAACGTTCTCGGAATGGACCGAGTCTTGCCAAGTGGCCTTGGTATACCACCGGTAGACCACCTGTCAAGTTTCGTTCCATTTGGAGGTCGTTTGGTGCTCCAACGGTTAACCGGGTAACCGCAAAGTCCGTTTGTGTGTTGCAGAAAAACCCCTCTCTAAACAGCCGAAAACCCCTCTAAGTCTCCGCCATGCTCTCGGTCGTTCGATCACGATCGCGTGGGCAACAACCACACCCCGTTTGGACTCTCCTAGCTCCCCCTGCATATATATTTGCACCTCCCTCCGAAATTTCGCGGATGAAACCCTAGCCTCCTTCCACCTCGCGCCACCGGACAAAACCTCCCGCCCGGACATGTCCGCCCGTCAACTGCGCCGCCGCGCCCGGCGAATCCTCCGCCGCCACGTCACCCCGCGCCTCCTCTCTCTCCTCCCCGCCGCCGCGGCCCGC